>NC_048299.1:239402562-239452562 GCF_013100865.1 Trachemys scripta elegans
CGTTTAAGGGCATGCCTAAATCTTTGCACAGAGCCTAAGAGGCTATCACGCAGTAGCCCACAATAGGCCAAAGGACAAAATCCTTACTCAGTTCCCATCAATTGAGTCAACAGAATTTTTGCCTGGGAAGGACTTCACAATTTGGCCCACTATACAGAACATCACAGCAGCCTGATAGAGACAGAGTTTCCTACCCTCTAATGGTACATCAAGAAAGCAAGACTATATATTTTAAAAATTCCCTCACTTTTCAAATGCCATTGAAAAAGATATCTTTATCAGGAATAAAACCAGACAGAACCACATCCATGAACTTCCCGCTCTGAGCCCTACTCAGTGTAGCAACCACAGAATATGCCATTCACTTCCCTACAGTCCCTCGCAATGCCAGCTGGATGCTGGAGCACATCCAACGTACAAGTGATATTCCTAAACTACATAAAAAAAATCCCAATTACAGAACAGAACAAAGACTTAAATCCAAAACAATATTTTAAGGAAGTTAAACATTTAATTGGAGTCAAGTGGGTTCTTTAGAAAATAACCTGGTGTTAGTTCTATCCTTTTTTTGGCGCAGGAATATTCTGGCAGATGCAAGAAGAGTAACTGTCCAATACTCACTGGCTCCTTCAGATTGAAATCAGATGTACATGGCATTCTCAATTCAAACTGATTAAACACACAGACTAAACGAGGTAATTACAAATACATGTGCTGTGGACTTTTTTTTTTAATTTGTAAAATTGTTCACATCTTTTAAAACACTTTTTAAAAAAGGTGGAATTACGAACACACAGAAACAGATGTTTTTGATAGTTAAACTGTTGGAAATTCAGACTCCGTGTCTGGCATCACCTGGTTTTGATTCAGTGTTCATGATCTCAGGTTAATTCTGCTTAGACTCAGTCCAGTTCTGGAGTGGTATCACCACATTACTGCCATTCAGACTGGATAGCGTCACTATATTTTTAAATGCATTTTAACTTTTTTTTTTTTTTTTTTTTTTTTTTAAAACAAGCACACTTTTTTGTCACCACAGTGAAAAGTAACTTCAATACAAATGATTTTTGTAATTGTGTGCACAGCAATAAGCGGCGTACAATTCTATCTAGAACGTGCTTGCACAGAGTTACTTCTGAACTGGCAATAACCAGCCTTGCTTGGTTATACTGATTTTTAAAATTGCAGAATTGAGTATTCTTGTTCATTCCCTATCCAAAAAAGGGTCCTGATTCTCTAAGCAGACCTTCATGGGATGACCCTTTAGCCCACATGCAGTACCTCTGAAATCAGCAGGGCTCTCTACAGGTGTACAAATCCCTTAGTGTAGGTTTGATTGCAGTACTGGGTATATTCATTGTAAAAAAATTTGGTGCTGGAAAATGTAGCCTCTATCTAGTCAAGTTTCTATTCAACAAATAAAAGCCAAGTTTTTAAAAATCCTCTTTTTTGCCTCCCTCGTTGGACTTGTTTTGAACTTGATGTGCTAGATTTTACCTGAGCAGAAGTGCTTGTCCAGTGCTTAATTTGTGCCAGGCTGAACCCCAGCACCTCTAGGCTTGGCAGTTCATAGCTCTGGCACCCCTGGGCTTGCTGCATCAGTTATGAACGTAAAAAAATGGCTTGAGTCCCATCACCTCTTTCATTACAAATTAAGCACTGTGCTTGTCTCTTATAAATCTGCATAGTAGGATGTTACAAACTCTCAAGCTGGACCCACAATGTCATGATGCAACTAGCTGTCCCAAAATGCATTTTTGTGATAGAAAACAAAGTCACTTACATCTTACGAGCATTTTGTTGAACTGGCTATTTTATTAATTACATCATCTGAAGTCTCTACAATGCTTTGAACATGTAAAGCGCTATATGGGTGCTAGATTTTATTAAAACTCTTAGTCGCTCTACAGCTCTAAATCAACGCTTTATAAGCGATTACCTAATGTGTCCCTACATTGTCTGGTACATGCTTTTGTCCACTGTATGTATCAGTTATAATTCAACAGGACTTTACAACTTTAGTCTAATTGTGAGAAAAAAGGCACATAAAACTCATTTTAAAATTCTTGCACCCCCATTTATTTACCAAATTATTGTATTTAAAAGTACTAAAGAATAGTCTTTCTGTGTAAATTGGCAACAAGTATGCATTCGTGAGCAGGGGTGGCTCTATGTATTTTGCCGCCCCAAGCACGGCAGTCAGGTGGCTTTCGGTGGCGCACCTGCGGGTGGTCCGTTGGTAATGTGGATTCGGCGGCATGCCTGCAGGAGCTCTGCCGGTCCCGCACCTTCGGTGTACCCGCCGCCGAATTGCCACCAAAACCGTGGGACCGGCGGACCTCCCACAGGCACACCGCTGAAGGCAGCCTGACTGCCACCCTCACGGTAACCAGCAGGCCGTCCCACGCGGCTTGCCGCCCCAGGCACCAGCTTGGTGCGCAGGTGCCTGGAGCCGCCCCTGTTCGTGAGGATACTTGCATTGCCATGTTAGCTGTATTTTGTAGCATACAATCCACTGGTCCCACAAGGACTTCTTTTACAGAATAGTACAGACCTCACCATTGTTATCTGGGAATACACATCAAGGAACCAGTACTATGTCATGCTACAATCCATATGGTAACAATGTGTCTATATGAAATTGAGCAAAGTTTCTGTATTTAAATAAAGCAAACAATGCAGCTATGGATTTTTAATGTGATTTCATCTTTTATACAACCCCTTAAGTACTGGCCTAATGTACTGCAACACCAGTTCTTGTTTTGTACTGAGTTCCAGATGTATCCTAATACTGTAATGACTGGATCATAGGGACCTGGGACTCCTTGTGCACTTGTTAGGCTATACACAGAAGGCCAGATTTTCAGCCTATGTAACTCAAATTTAGTTTCACTGACTCCAAGGATGGATTGACTTAATGGAGTTTGGCTGAATGAGGATCTGGCCTTGAATCTAAGCCACAGGTCCCATTTTTATCTTCCAGAATAACGTTCACTACATCTCCCTCAACTCACAAAGTGAAATCAATTGTCATGCAGAAAGTCTTGGACCAAAGCTTATCCTCTTCCTGGTTCTGATCTACTTTATTTTCAAGATTTATCAGCTTCAAACAGCTTTCATAAAAAGAAGGTATGAGCAATATTATATGTTGTGACTGCAGCTCGTGTAGACATCCATGAGCTACCTTTAATATAATTAACTTGAGTACTGGAACAGTGAAGTCTCTTCAGCGCGGGCTGTAGAAGCTCACCAGAAACCCTGGGCACTTACTCACATGGCTAGCTTACACTAAAGCAGCTTCAGTGCTACCGGTACCCAGGGCTGGCTCCAGGCACCAGCTTAACAAGCAGGTGCTTGGGACGCCCAAGGGAGGGGGCGGCACCTGCAGCAATTCGGGGGCGGCAGGTCCTTCACTCCCTCTAGGAGCAAAGGACCTGCCGCTGAACTGCTGCTGCCGATCGCAGCTTTTTTTTTTTTTTTTTCCAATTGCCGCCGCCAATCGCAATCGCGGCTTTTTTTGTTTTTTGTTTTTTTTGCTTGGGGCGGCAGAAATGCTGGAGCTGGCCCTGCCGGTACCTGAGCTAGCTATATTAGAGCTAGCTTGGGTATATCTCCATAAGTTGTATTACACCCAATGTATACATAGTTGCACAGGCATTCATTGTCTTCAGGGGCTTGGTGCATCACCTCTTATTTCTGTAGTGCATGGCTCTAGTAGTGCTCACATAGAAAAAATCCTTTGTGATTGAAGTTTGGATGACAGCAATCTCTCTGGTGAGCAAAAGAACTAGTTTGATGTTGCAATGACTCAAAATGTGCAACTGCCGATTGAAGATCCAACCAGGAAAAAGAATCATTACTTAGTTTATAGTCCCAGTTGTCCATCCTGTGCAATTCTACTTTTCCATGAAGTTTGATGAGCTATTCCAATGCAGAAATGTGTCAACCTTCTCTCCCACAAAGATTGCAGAACCCATCAGACTTCCTACTTTTGCTGTTCCATTAGCGCATGTCTTATAGAAAAGCAATTGCTCCATCGCTGTTTAAAATGTGTGTGGATTCCTACCCTCCAAAATCCTTGGCAGTGCATTACTTCAACAGGTGCATGCAGCTAATAACTCTGAGTCTTTTTTGGCCTTGTCAACAAAGGAGATCTTGGAGATCTCTAGCACTAAGGCTGAATGTTTGCTGACACACTGCGTTTGGCAAGCCATTTTGCCCTACACTCTTGCCATAACTAGCCATCTTTTTGAAATATTTCCATTATTTTAGTATTTGCTTTGCTCTTCTATTTCCTGTTGAGACTTAGAAGGGAGCTGGCTCAAAAAAATAAAAGTATCATAAGATGTTAAAAGGTGATTTACTTTGAAATATCAAAATATGGTGCCATACTGTGCAGAGTCACTGTTAACAAAGTTTCTGACATTCTCCACTTTCCTACGAAAGGCACGTAATACTGTAGTGTTAAGCCTAGCTATGTTAAGAGCCCAGATTTCCTGGTATTGCCTGGAGGGAGTAATAATATTGCACCTACTGGAGAGTACTGGGAAACCTAACTGTCTGCACTAAAAGTTAATCAATAAAGAGAAAATAAGAATATGCATGGGTTACTGTTGCACAATGGTGTTAAAAAAAGCCATGAGCCAGTCCACCCAGGAAATAAAGGATGTGTACAAATACATTTAGGTGTATTTATACAGCACTTATTGTCATGGGGGATGATTTTCAAAAGTGCCAGCGTGACTAAGCAATACAAGTTCCATTGATTTTGAATGGGACCTTGGCACTTTTGAAAAGTCCACCCAAGTCCCATTGAAAGTCTATGCGATTTGTGTTCCTAAGTCACATAGCCACAATAGGTAGGGATTTTAAAGGTGCCAAAATACACCACCACATGCAAAATTGTCTCCAAGCTGCAGAAGTCTGGGATTAAGTAACAGGTGATAGCTAAGTACTCAGGGTTTACCCAAACCATTGATGTTTTATTGTTTAGAAATCCAAGCTGCGACCACCACAAATGAAATACATTAGCATGTGAATGTGTTTAGTGTGCAACAGGCATAGAAATCAGGCTTGTGTACATTACCTTTTATGGTTCAAACATGAGTGTGAAGTGTTAAGTTAGATGACACAATCCTGACCACAACTGACCGGTCAGCATAGACCAGGCCCCTTTGTGTTCACAAGCATGTCGTATACGTGTAATATTCAGACACACCATACAACTTGATAATGTAAACAAGCCTTAACCCTACACAATCCTTAAAAGCAGTGTTGGACCAGTTACACATTTGTTTTATCTAAGCAGATGTCTGAACAAAAAAAGCATCTGCTTCAACTGGAGTGAACTATCACATCCATGTTTTTTCCCCTTGAGAGTGGTGAAGAACACCGTGAGTGTTAGATTTTTCAGTGGCATTTTATACTGGAGAAGAGACAGATGTTTTAATTTTTTCAATAATCTGGCCAGTAAATTTACTATGTCTCTTTGCTAAGCTGTTCACCCTTACTATTAAAACTGATTTGCACAACAGTATGTTACAGCCAAAGCAAGCACGGCAGTCATTAAAGAGTAGCTGCTCACATATGTTTTGGTTCTTAGCCAAATCAGCTGATGAACGGATCATCCTTTGCCTAGTTTCCTTTTCTGTAATTGTAAGGAAGTAGTAGAGAAATAATTTGTGGTTCTGAAATAGTCATGCTGACAGGTAGGCCTGCTTCTGTCTTTTTGCTTTTAAACACACTATCCCTAAGAGGCTGTGGTTTACTTACAGCCCAGGATCTGTACAATTCCTTGGAACTCTCCCCATAAAAAACACCCGATGAGTGCAAGCCAATCTCAAGGTTTATGGAGAGCTCCCATTTTAAATACAATATAGGCACTGAAGTAATGGCATTACTCAGTAAATAAGAACAATGCAAACAAAAGCAAAAAAGCACCATCTGACAGGGAATCTGGTCAGTGGAGAAATAAAAACGATATACTATAATGCTGTGTGTCTCACATTTCTCAAAATATTGTGGGCCACTTCTTAAGTGTTTGGCTTCACATTACTAGATCATTAATACTGGATCAGCATTAATGAGAGTACATGACAATAAGCTCACTTTAATGAGATGGGTGGTCCTGACTGGTTACTTCCCCCACATCGTATCTTTGCTGCTTATTTCTTCTTCCTCATTGTTGACTTTTACTTAACTTTTACTGCTGAATCTCCTCTCTCTGCCTGCGACTCCCATTGCTTTACTCTCCTCAGCTCATTGTTCAACTTGGTTCTATTCTCTTGCAAAGCAGTAATTTTTCTTGTTTGATTGGCCTCAGAGATATGAACACCAGAGTTACGGACTGACCGATCAACTGGACACCATGTGAAACTGGAAGTAACCAATCAGGCAGCAGCAGAGACAAAAACAACAACAACAACAAAAGAACAAATACTGTATTGTACTGTGCCACAATCTTAAAGGCAGGCACATCTGGGCTGCTTGTCCCCCTCTCCCTATTTCAAATTCCTCCCCCACGCATGGGGCAGCCACTTATACCTAGAGGTGAAGCTGCTGGGACTGCCAGCCCAAGGCTGCTGGCAGAGCAGGAGCAGCACTGGGGTCTGTTTTCCCCACACACCCCGGGCCGGAATGGGGACACGGTTGCAGTTCGACCCAGGGAAAGAAGCTGCCTGCAAGGAAGCTGCCTGCATTGAGGAGGGAGCTCAGCTGCTGCTAGAACCTGGCTTGGAGTATCAGCTGCTGGAACTGGAGCCCGAACTGCACTTTGCTCAGAGTTAATGAACATTTCAGAGTGACAGATAACCTCCATTCCCGAGGTGTCTGTACCTCTGAGGTTCTACTGTATATAGAAAAGCTACGCCAGGGTAGTTTTCTTGAAGACTTAATACAAATGTTAAAGGTTGTAAAATCAAACACTCAAATGTTAGGAAATGCCAATAAGAGACAGGGGTCATGGAGATCAAATAGTATATGATCGTGTAATGAAAGACTGTATCATATTGCATATGCTCTCAGGAATCACAGGTTGTATGAGCAACCTTAAATCTGGCATATCCTAACTTTGGGGATTTTTACTTAACAGCCTGAATGTTCTTAGCAACTGAAAAAACAAATTCCATTGTGTGAAATCATGTTGACTCCATTTCCCCACCCCCACCCCAACTGGGTCATCAGCAGCATTGGAACCGAGGCAATTGTATCTACAGTGTATACCTGGCATAGTTTAGTAGCAGGAGTAGGTTGTTATCCTCTGTGTAGACCAGGCACCAGAGAGGGATGTGAACCAGACCTTGTTCAGTGACTTGTACAACTATGCATTCGACAGTGGAGGCATGTAGGGAATCAGGAACCTGAGCCCATATGTTCTATTCCTGGCTCAGGAAGGACATGTGTGCAAGTGGTTACAGAGAGCACAGTCAGGTGCATACATTTTACCATTAAGCATTTATATTGCAGTAGCAGCACATGGCCTCAACCAGGCAAGGGCTCCATTGTGCCAGACAATATACAAATGCCTTGTAAGGAGAAAAGGTGGCTGAGTGAATAAAATGTGTGGCTGCCAGCTTAGAAATCTGAGGTCAAATCCTAACCCCACTCCAGTGGTGTACAAGGGCCAAAGGAGTGGAGCTGCCATTGGGAGAATTTTTCCCAGTCATGGGCAGAGTACAGCTGATTAGTGTGGCCCTACACTGATCTCACCCGCAGTCTTCTAAATAGGGTCGTGCCAGGGGCAGAATGGGGAGTGGTCGGAGACGTCTGCATTCCAGACTGGTGAAGCCAATGAGCAGCTGAGTAAGGCTACTGTAAACTGGACTAATGTAGGCTGATGGCTTCATCACCCCTTGAGCAGCCTAGAACCAGGAAGGTGCAAAGACGGCTTTAAGCCACTTTTGTCCGCTCCATTCCTGGGCTGCTTCTTTTGAGTGGCATCTCTGGGCACAGAACAGAAATTGGCCCCTGAGTTTGATTCCCAGCTCTACCAGAAGTGACCTTTTGCAACTCTCAATTACCCCAGCTGTACAATGCTGGGAAATTATAGCTGCTGGCGTCCTGAACTAGAGGCATGGAGGCCTTGCTCAATTAAAAATAGAGCCCCGCAAATCCAAGGATATCCGCTTTATACCCACATCCACGGATGCAGATATCCACGCACCATTTTTGCAGCTCGCAGCTTAGACACAGATACAAATTTTGTATCCGCGTGGGGCTCTGCAGCACACACTCACCACATGTCACCCAGCCCTCAGGCTCCAGCTCATCTCTCTGAATCACGCTGCAGTGGCAATATCCCGCTGGGTATTCTAGGAGCTTTAGTCCCCAGCTTGCTTGGACAGAGGAGGAAAACTACAACTACCAGAAGGGAGTGCGACCATGTGCTCCTGCCCAGTGAGCAAAGTGCCATTTTAAAAGAGGTGTGGTTGTAATTTAAACTAGCATGTGGCAGTGGCAGATGCTGTGAGGAGAGTAGTTGTCGCCGTTGTCTATCTCGGCCAGGTCTGCGTGTATTAGAGCTGCTGCAGCTTCATAGAGGTATCCAAGCCCGCGATTGGGAGGGCGGCGCTGCACATGAGGGCCCAGGATTGTAGCCTCCTTTCCTGGAGTGGGGAAGGACGTATGGCCGGGACAGAGTGGGTGGGCGGTAGGGCAGGAGGTCTCCGGGGGAAAAGTGGAGGGCGGTTGAGGGTTGGGGCTTGGCACAGCTTTGCATCACTGGTGCACGGTGACCTGTGGAGCTATTAGTAGAGACCTGAAAATCCACTGATATCCGCTTTATATCCGTGGATATCAACATCTGTGGGTTGCGGATATCCACGGATCATTTTTGTGGATTGCGGATCGGATGCGGATGCAAATTTTGTATCCACACAGGGCTCTAATTATAAGGGCTGCGAAGTACACAGAATTAACACCAGTTCACCACCAGTTAGAGGAAAGAGCTGTGATTAAAATTTAGTCCCTTCATGGTGTTCACCTTGCCTTCCTGTATGCCTAAAGGGTGGGAGCAACAACAACCTGCTGTCTAGAGATTTGTGCCTAGGAGCATGCTCAGTGCACTTAGCACACAAGGAGTTGTGTCTGGCTGAAGCATGTACAGTACACATGTAATTTTAGAGATTTTAGCAACATGTCTCTAACAAGGTCTATTGAACATAGAAATGTACTGAGGTTTGTATCTTTACATCTGGTACAAAACAGGATGGATTCTCACAGAGAGATCAAAAGATTCGTCTCTGACCCCATAACAAATTTCAAGTTTTTCCTTTGAACCCTAAAGGGCCTAAATCTTTTCCAAAAAGGAAAAAGTTGTAAACCTGCGTCAACATGGGCAAAACTACCTATTTTCCACTAACCTCATTCTTGGCAATGGCTGAACCATTTTTACAGAACCTTAAAAAAAATCATTCCAACAGAGAGTAAATTTTACCCAAAGTGGCTATAGTTTGGTAACATTAAAAGCAACTGAAAATAGAGGCTTATAATGGACAGTGCTAGACTACATAAACTATAAGATAGGTATGGTTCCCATACACCATTGCAGTAGGGTTAGGATTTGGCCTCAGATCTCTAATCTGGCACCCACAGATTTCATCCACTTAGCCACCCTGTCTCCAAAAAGGGACCGTTACTTACAATGCATTGCCTGAGTGAAGACTGCAGGACCAGGCCACTAGATTTGTTTTTCAAATAGATTTTTAAAGTCTGGTCTGATCTTGCCAGGATGCTTGCCAGTTGACTGGAGATGAGATGAATTTAGAGGCCTGCAAATAATGTTTATTCACAGGCTCCGGGGTAGAATGGATATACTTTTTATCCACATCCCTTTGGAACCAGGCTAAAGGAAAACTTTTTAATTTGTATTTCTAGGCAATTAACATACCAGTAAACAATACCTCTGGAAATGAAACTGTAGTGTTAGATAGAGATGCTTGTTCCTATGTTGCCACTGCCAGAAGTGCTACCATTCAGGAATCCAGGAGAACTTGCATAAAAATGCCCAGTGTGCATTCCTTTGGGTGCACTCTTATTTGGGGGAGAATGGTCTGTGTGTATTGGCAGATAACAGGTGTTGCATTGATCCCGGCTACTGTATATTTACTCACTAAACAGATTAACTTTACAATTTCCTCTGAGGCAGTTACCTTTGGAATTTCAGCTTTCATAATAGGAATCATTTGTATTTACACATGAAAATGATACCAGTTTAATGATCATAGCTGTCAGACAATATGTCAGACAAATACCCTTTATGCGACTATATGAGGGGGGGAATGTCCTTGAATATCTTAGCTACAAAATGCCAATAATTTGAATTTATGTCTCATTTAATTCTGCAATGGAATAGTTGGTACTTAAAGGGTGCCTACACTTCCCTTAGTCTCTCTTTTCCTGAGAAACTTTCAGATGCTGAAAATTAATTCCTTTTGTCTTCTTGTTATTCATCTGTTACGCATTATGGAAAAACTCTGGGCATCCAATGTTCCCACAATGGTCTTTCATCTCCAGAGAAGTCTGGTATGAATTAAATTCTTATGCTTTCTCAAATTATGGCTATGTATTGCAGCATGCCACTGATTTATCAGCTTGTGATTTTTGCCAGTTCTTTCAGCATGGTGCAACTTCCTAATCTGAATCTCTTCAACCTAAGTCATTCTTCTACATTACTAGCAAATGCAGTAATTAAAATGCTTTTGCAATAATGTACATAAATATACATTCATACATAATGCGATACAACACACCTATTAGTTTGCCAATTCCCTCTGATATGGAATTTGCATAAAAACATGCTTTTCTACATTTTTTTAACATCTCCCAATCAGAGCAATAGTTTATGAGAGCAATGTTCTCTGGTTACCATATTTTATTTTGAAATAGCTGTTAAAGTGGCTATCATAAATTTAGCAACAGTTTATAAGGGCATTTTTAATCATGAGTTTCCTTTCCACACGGATGTTAATGTTTCTTTCTTCTCTAAATGACATAAGATTTCATTGTATCCAAAACACTTCAGCACTGGCAATAAGTCTGTTGTTCTTTCACTCCTGACTTCCTGCTATATATGCTGCCATATGTCCCATACCACAAGAATTCAAAGCTTCCACTATCATGTTCAAGTCTGAATTGAGGTTTACCATGCTCATTCCTATTTTACTCTTTGTCGCTCTTTCATTCTATTTTTCTCTTGCCAGATGCTGTTTGTCCCGCCCTTCAGCTCACACATAATCTCTGTAGCTGAAATAATAAATTCTAATTAAGGAAACATTCTTGCAACTCCGCATACACATTTTTTTCTTCCAGGAATCTAGTTTTGTGCTGATCATGTCAACACAAACTCCCTCCCTTTGCAAAAAAAAAAAAAAAAGTAAACAAAATTTTAGCTACCTTGCTATAAGCCTAAATAAATGTCACTTATTTTGGGGACATTACAATTTCATTATTTATCATTGTTCATTGAATGTTATTTTAACCCAGGGCTGGCTCCAGGCACCAGCTTGTCAAGCAGGTGCTTGGGGCAGCTACTCCGGAGAGGGGCGGCACGTCCAGCTATTCGGCGGCAATTCGGTGGACGGTCTCTCACTCCGGCTCGGAGCAAAGGACCTCCCGCAGAATTGTCGCTGCGGATCGCAATCGCAGCTTTTTTTTTTTTGGCTGCTTGGGGCGGCCAAAACCCTGGAGCCGGCCCTGTTTCAACCACCAATTTTAAGTAGATTGTGTTATTTTAAAGTATTTTAATTTTACACCTAAAGTAAATGGAAAATATACAGACTATATTCCCATCACTGCATTATTCTTATTGCCTCATTCTCTTGCTCCCAATCAATTTAAAGCCATTTCAGACTTTTCTTCTGAACCAATTGTTGGCCACTGTCGGAAGACAGGATACTGGGCTAGATGGACCTTTGGTCTGACCCAGTATGGTCGTTCTTATGGTCTTAGACAAAGATAAACAAACAAACAAAAAATGGAAAAAGTATTAATTCTTTATTGCAAGATGCTGGGTGGAGTCAAACTCTGACAACAAGACTCCGCTTTGGTATACTTCTGAGTAAACTTTGAGATGACTCCCCTCCTACTGAACTCCTTACCTCACTTGAATCTTCCTGTTGATTGATAACAGCTAATGCATCCTCTGCAGCCTGTCGCTTGGCTTCTGCAACAGTGCGCTCCATTTTAGCTCTCTCTGTAGTGATCATGTCGTGGGCTTTCCGTTCTGCCTCTGACACTGCCTTTTGCAACTCTGTCATCGCCTGACGTTTTACTTCATTGACTGCTTCCTCTACAAACAAGGCAAGAAGTCTTCATCAGCACAATAGGTTTGGTACAGGACTGTTTGATTAGAGGGAACAATGCACAAAGGAAGCATATACCCTGCTAATAGTATGCCTCATCACTTCCTGAAGTAGGAGAAGGATGAAATTGAGTCCCTATTCCCTCCTTCTACTTCCCCATCATCTGAGGAGTACATAAAGTGCTCAGATAGTAAATGCTGGGCAGTATAAAAGTGTAGCTGTTTCTGATCTTCAATTTATCCTTTTGTATCTTTTTGAATATTTTGCTTGACAAATTTGTTCTGCAGAGGACTAGATTTATGAAAGAATTCTATGAAAGTAACTAATTGAGAAATGACACTGTGAACATTTTTAGCTCTAGGCACTAGAATAATACCAATAATAAATTAATAATAATAAGTAACATTCTGGTTTTAATCTTCTGTAAACCAGGGCAGGACACTGGTATACACACCCTTAAAGGCATTGATAGGTTCTCTGGTATATAAAAACCCAATGTAGAGTATAATGAAAAGGTGCTCAGAGTTAATACACCTCTTAAAACAAAGTCATTGATAAACAGATAATCTAACTTTAGTGCTTCAAAAGTCATTTCCTGAATATGTAATTTTCTAATGCAAAAGGTAAGTTTCAATGTTTCCAGTTTTGTGTCTAAACACATTGCTTTTTTGTTTTAGTTCTTACCAATTGATCTCTGTTCCAAACCAACATTTATATTTTGAAGAATTAGGCCCTGATTCAGCAAGTCACTTCAGCATACTGAAGTCAACGGGAAGTAGGCACACACACAGACATGTGCATAACTGATTTGTTAAAATCAGAGCCTTAGTGTTGTCTTAGACAGATATAAATCATTGCAATTAAATTATCCAGTATGAATTAGTGTAATACATTCTACTAGGCTACCCTGTAAAACATGAGTTGTCATGAATTGGTTATTCAGTTTTTGATGCAAGAAGAATGCAAAGATTTTACTAATGTACAAGCTTTCAACTGACAAGTAAAACAAGTAATTTCTTTTTTAAAAAATTAACTGCTCTAATTAACAAGGAAACCATCCTCCCCCTGAATTAGTTTATCTAATTTTCATCTTTATTCAAAGCAAAATGACAATGATTAATTGAAAATTTTAATAAGCAGTAATTATTAACTTGGCAAACCTAGTACCAATTAACACTCTATTAAAACTAATTATGACATGTTTCACTCAAGTGTTTGCACTTAATTGTTTCACCCACTTAAAAAGCACCTTAATTAAATGTTCTGTCTAATTAAAAACATAGATTCCTAATAAAAATGTTTGACTGTAGATTAAAAATGTAAGAGTTACAAATGTGCTATGGTTACTTTGGGTTTTGTTCAGTATTTCACATACATGTGTGCATATACAAGTGTGGGAAATCCACAACTTTCCCCAGTTTAGAGCTCTACATTTGCAGTTGGTAATCCCAACACTTGAGGTCATTTGCTTTGTTATAGTAGCATCATTTAAAGAAGCAAATTTTTCAGATTATTGTATTATCATGAATAATCCTAATTTTAAAGTACGAATGCACAATCCAAATGACACATATTGACTTTATTTGAACCTGTTCAAAATGATAACTATTTCTGTTACGCTAGTGCCTATTGAAGTAGGCTCTGTACATACATGTGTGAATAAACAGTCTCTGCTCCAAAGAGATATGTTTAAACTGAAGTTTTGGAGAGGAAAGAAATAAAATTAGAGATAAAACTTATGCCTTTATTTTATGAGGCTAAAATATGCCTTTATATTACCATACCATAAATGTTGTTTGTGGGGAGGGCATCGGGAAAGGGGAAAATCATACCCTTCAACTATACAGCCAGGGCCTAATTTACTTTGAATATTCAAGGTGAATTAAAATTCTATCTAAGTGGCAATACAGGACAATAATTTTTGCTTACGATCAAAGCTGCAGCTTGACTAATTGTATATGCAAATCAGGCAATTTATATTTAAATTATGCATTCCTATTCTAGTCCCACAGGCACACACAGATCAGCAAAGGGAATTGGTAGGACATTTGCAAGGTGCTTGAATATTTATTGCCAACTGCAAACATTCTCTGATCGCTTGAAAAGAAATATACAGCAGCAAATGTACAGATGCAGTTTTATTACCATTTTTATAAAATTGAGGCAACTTAAATACAGACCTTTTACATTGTATGAACTACAGTTATTAACAAAGCTGATTTTTTGAGAGAAAAATCTGTAGTCTTTATGACATTTGCTATGAATGGAAATATTTTTAAAAATGTGTATGAGGCACTTTCACTGCACTATATAATCTTGTCAAATCTTAATCTAATATTGAGAGGTTTGCAGTGGTTAGAAATCCCAGTTTAAACTGTTTTTACAAGATTTAACAGAGATTTCCTACTTCAATGCTTTATACACATTTATTCCAATAAACTGTTTTTATTTTAATTACTATACACAGGGCCAGCTCTAGGATTTTTGCCGCCCCAAGCAAAAACAATTTTGGCCGCCCCTTCCCCCCCCCCCCCCTTNAATCAAATATAACTGAAAACCCAAAACACCATTTATAGTTCATCCAAAACCAGAGATATTTTCATTCTGCCCCAGTTTGTGGTCTCTAGAATGTTTTAAAACACTTTGACAACACCATTTGAGCCTTTGAGTAAGTTTTTACAATACAGAATTAGATTATAAACTATAGTAACTGAACCTATTTCCTCCCACCTTATGTACAGTCAGGGCCGGCTCTAGACACCAGCAAAACAAGCTGGTGCTTCGGGCGGCACATTTTTAGAGGCGGCATTCTGGTGTGGGCCATGCCGCCCCTAAAAATGTGCCCCGGCCGCCCTAACTCATCTCCGCTGCTGCCGCTCACACACCGCTGCTCGCCCTCCCTCCCAGGCTCTCAAACCCGGGAGGGAGGAGGAGATCCCGAGCGGCCGCGGCGCGCAAAACAGCTGATTCGTGCGCCACGGCCGCTCGGGATCTCACCCTCCCTCCCGGGAATGAGAGCCCGGGAGGGTGGGGGAGCAGCGGTGTGTGAGCGGCAGCAGCGGAGATGAGTTAGGGCGGCCGGGGCACATTTTTAGGGGCGGCATGGCCCACACCAGAATGCCGCCTCTAAAAATGTGCCGCCCGAAGCACCAGCTTGTTTTGCTGGTGTCTAGAGCCGGCCCTGACTGTACATAAGGTGGGAGGAAATAGGTTCAGTTACTATAGTTTATAATCTAATTCTGTATTGTAAAAACTTACTCAAAGGCTCAAATGGTGTTGTCAAAGTGTTTTAAAACATTCTAGAGACCACAAACTGGGGCAGAATGAAAATATCTCTGGTTTTGGATGAACTATAAATGGTGTTTTGGGTTTTCAGTTATATTTGATTATATAAATGGAGAGTTGATATATCAGGTGTGATATCTGATTGTATTAATATAACCACAAACAAAAGCCAAAAAGAGATAAAAGCTTATTTGGTTTTTCAATCACAAAGCAATAACAGTGTTTCAGTGCGGTACAAATATATGACCCTACCTCTAAAGGAAACTGTTCTTCCACATAAACACTTATTTTCTGCACATTCTATTATTATAGATAACCCATAATAATTGTAAATGCTTTATTACTCCTGAGGAAGTTCTGCGCCAAAAAATTAAAAAATAATGAACACAATATTTTAAAATTCTGCAAATTTTATTTGTCAATAAATAAATGTGGCTCCCGCATGGTAGTGGGGAGCACAAGCCACTGACTGCATTGAGGTGGGAGATCACCCTGAAGCCCCCACCTCCGCCAGTATAGGGACTCAGCAGTAAGGCTGCACCTAACCCTGACACAGTGAAAGGGCTGGGCCTGCCCCAGAAACACTCTGGTGCCCTGCCTCTCTGCGCCAGGTGAACCAGGTGTGGGTGGGTAGGCTCAGCCCAGCAGGGTACAAGTGTGGGGGGACTCAAGTTGTGGGGTGAGAGGTTTCTGTATGGGGCAATCTGGGCATGGGGAGCTCAGTCAGAGATCTGGATGAACAGGGGCTCGTTGGAGGGTTCTGGGTGCAGGGGCAATGGGACTCTGCAGGGGATCCAGGTGAAGGTGGTTGGGGCTCAGCAGGGGGGGTCTGGGTGTGGGGGGGCTTAGTGTGGGGGGGCATATGCTGGGGGGAGTGGGGCTTGATGGATTGGGGGTCCAGGTGCAGCTGGTTGGGGATTGCTGGTGTGGGGGTCATCAGAAGGGTCCAGGGTAGGGTGGTAGGGCTTGTCAGGGTGAGGGTTCGAAGGGCCTGCTTAATGGGGGAGCCCCAGCTGCTGCCGAGGGGACGCTGCATGCCAGGCTCCCACTTCCCCTCCTCCCACCCCGATTCCCCTATCCTTCTCCATTCCCCTCTCCTCACTCCCACATTCCCCTCCCCTGCCCTATTCCACACCCCCTTCCTTTCCCACTACCTCTTCCCCCCAACCCCCTTCCATCATTTCCTCCACCCACCCTTACTCAGCCCCACCATGGACACTCACTGTGGCACAGAAAACAGGAAGGCTCCCAGCACACAGAAGGGGAGCCCAACTGACACTAGGACCCAGTAGGGAGCGTTCAGAGTCAGCAGAGCAGAGAGGAAGCCTCCTTCAGCTGGGCAGCTCTGCACTTGCAGAAATGGTGGTGGGAGGCAATGGCACATAACCCTGTATTCCCCCCATACCTCACCTCTCTTTGGAGGGGGCAGTCTCCCCCGCCAAAAAACTGTGTCCATGGTCTTCCCTGCCTCTTCCCCAGTTTCCCTTTGCTTCCCTGCCGTTTTCTGCAGGAAAGCACTGGAATTCTGCAGGGGGACCGTTTTCTGTGGGCACGTAGTCACGCAAAATCCTCCCAGTAGTAAGGCTTTATGGACAGTGAGGCACTGCAGATTTGATTGTCACAGTTCAAAATAAAACCCATGTTACTTGGGCAGTAGCTTGATGGCAGTTATGGATACTATAAGAAGAGATTTTACTTTCCTAGACAGACAATACTTGACTTCCCACAGAAAAAGAGTAATAGTGGCATAGGCCACCACTTCCCTTCCAGAGAGAGAAAGGGTGATTAGTTTCAAATATCAGAAAGCATGAAAAATGTGGCTAAGGACGCACGAGTCTAACAAATGTATGTATAAGACCTCTTAATTTCCTCACAACTGCTAATCGTTTGGGTGCCTGTTTAGTGTTTATTCATGGGTTCAGTTACAACATTCACTCACGCTGAGCTGCTCTTACTCATGTGAGCAGCCCCAGAGAGAGAGGCATTCAATAGGACTGCTTGCAGGAGTAAGCTCTACTTGACACAAACAGTGTCTTTTGGCCCTGACCTTACATACTGAAATCAATGGCATTCTTTCAACTGACTTTTATGGGAGCTCAATTGGGTTGTTATGGTTCAAGCCTGCAAGATGCTGAGCATGCTAACCCTGCTCCAACAATCAACTAAGCAACTAATTAACTTTAAGCATGAAGCTAGTCCTAGTGAAGTCCACAAGCTAAGCACATGTTGACATAAATGATTTGCTGGAATAAAGCCCTGGACTTTAAACTTGTAGAAATTGCTCACTAATGTTTTGATGCTTCAGCTTTTCAATGCCCAACTGGAGACAGCTATGCCTGATTTTCAAATGTTTAATCCAGGGGTTGGCAAACTTTTTGGCCCGAGTGCCACATTGGGGATGCAAAACTGGATGGAGGGCCGGGTAGGGAAGGCTGTGCCTCCCCAAACAGCCTGGCCCCTGCCCCCTATCCGCCCCCTCCCACTTCCCACCCCCTGGGACCTCACCCCCTATCCACCCCCCCCTGCTCTCAGTCCCCTGAGTGTCCCGGCCCTATCCACACCCCTGCCCCCTGACATGCCCCCCTGGGATCCCATGCCTATCCAACCCCCCCGTTCCCCATCCCCTGACTGCCCCCCCAGAACCTCCACCCCATCCAACTGCCCCCTGCTCCCTGCCCCCTGACTGTCTCCTAGGGTCCCCCGCCCCTTATACAACCCCCTGGCCTTGGCCCCGGCTCACTTACTGTGCCGAGCAGAGCATGCAGAGCAGCATGTCTGGCTGCCGCGCCAGCTGAAGCCAGACACACTGCCACTCTGCTCGGCAGGAGCACGCAGCTCCACCGCTCAGAGCGCTGCCCGCACAGCGGCTGTGAGGAAGAGGGGGGGACAGTGGGGGAGGGGCCCAGGGCAAGCCTCCCCGGCCGGGAGCTCAGGGGCCCGGCAGGATGCTCCCGCGGGCCAGATGTGGCCCGTGGGCCGTAGTTTGCCCACCTCTGGCTTAATCCCTAAATCTTTCAACTTCAGTTGGAGTTGTGTGTGCTCAACAGAGATGACCTCTTGAGGTCCCTTCCAACTCTGATATTCTATGATTCTATGAACACCTCTTTAATCAGGACTTTGGTGTCTCAAGTTGGTCACTCAGAAATGGATGCACCCAACATTAGTAGGCACTTTTGAAAATATAAGCCTAAAATTTACTTTAAAAAAAAGCTGCAGGTTTTGTGACCTTATATTACTAGATAAACATAGCAGACACATATGTGACTAGCAGAAAAACAGCACAATGACCTCACCGCACATTAAGCGATGGGGCCCTTTTATCTGGCTTGTCGGAGAAGCTTGTTGCCCACTCAAGGGCTAGAGAACCAAAGAGTTACCTGCTACATGGGGGCAGATTCACACCAAGTCAGCATAAGGACACTGATCCATTGCCCCCAGGTGCCCATGCCTGTGGACTAAAAGCCTCTTTTTCACCTGGACTAGGCATGAGCTGCACCTGCCCTCCAGGGCAGGTGCAACCCATTAGGTGACCTAGGCGGTTGCCTAGGATGCTAACATTTGGGGGGCGGTGACCGCGGTGGCCGGATCTTCAGCTGCCCCAGTGGTTGGCGGTATTTCGGGGGCGGGACCTTCCGCCGCCTCTGTTGGGGGCGGCATTTCAGGGGCAAGAACTTCCGCCGCCTAGGGTGGCAAAAAAGCTGGCGGCTCTCCTGCTGCCCTCTCACCCACAAAAGTAGTTAAATTAACAGGTTTCATCATGATCTGCTGTGAGAATTATGCTAGTTGCTCCTTTCTCGGGCAGCTGGGAGGGAATTTGTCCCTCATCGCCAGATTGGCCAAGGCAAGGTGGGGTTTTTCGCCACCCCCAAACTGGGCTGGGAGCTTAGTGGGGGCAAAACAACCACAAAATGGAGGTTAAACTGTGGTGTTGCAATTCATTCTGTAAGCTTGGGGCAGATGTCCAGAGCAGGTACTCCATAGGAAATGGATACAATGATCAGATAAAATGAACGGGGAAAGGATTTAAAGGAGGTATTCTTTAAAGGAGCAGAAATAGGGGAAGTTTGGGACTCCTATGACTGGCAGGGAATCAGTCACCTCTTCTTTATAGTCCTCTTAACCCTCATTTGACGAGGTGGTGGTGGCAAGGTCACAACAGCAGCTTGCCTGGGAAGCAGGATAGGCAAGGGAAAGGACTGCTAGCAGCCCCTCAGGTATATGTAAATGATTATGGAATTACTGGCACTGTACAATTTTATCTGCCAGGTACACTCAGACATTTAGGAATAAAACTGAAGACTAACCACATCCAGGGTCTCCGGTCCTTCTTCTTGCATAGCTGGACAGTGATTATAGACATCTTATTTACGATTCTCTCAATCAAAAACTATGTTCAGTTAAAATTAAAGATCCAATTTAAACCCATATAAGCATGAAAACAGAGTTGGGACTAGAACCAAGTCTGAATCAAAATCCCAGATCCAAACAACCCAATAGGACAAATGTTCATAAGGTGTTAACTGACACAGCTCCTTTCGCACCAGCTGATGATCTGGGCCCAGAACTTGAGAACATTTGAAATTTGATAACAGCCCCTAAATTTTGCTGCCATCTCTAGTAAAGTGTGAAGCACCATTCTTCTTTCACTTTCCTGTGTCTAGGAATTGCAAATAATTTGATGTGTCAAGTTTACAGAATTTGCCAAGCAGCAAAACCTAGAGACCCTATGAAGAATAAAGTTTCAATTTCAAAAATTCCTTTATGCAACTTGCTGTAAATTATGTTTTTTTGGACTCCATCATATTTGATCATTGTTTCTTATTTTTAAATTAAGATACTACCATAAATAAAGGAAAAAGGGAAACAAATGTGCCACTGACATACCACAGCATCACATTTTAAGGCTAAGTTTCCTTTGGACATCGGACAAAATTGTATGTTGAATGAGTTGTGTTAGTTATAGCATAAACTGTGATAGCTAAATAAAATATGCTTTGAACACATATCAACAAATATGTATTCCAAAAGATGAATCCACAGTACATTAAATGACATGACTATGTCTATTGCATCAATATGCCTTCATAACATTGTGTATTTTTGTTCCGTAATAAATAAATAAATAAATAAAAACTCTAATGAAAAGCAGTTATAGGACAAAGTAGAAAATCCTGAAACTCCTGTATCTGCCATTTAATCATTAAAATTATGGGTCACTTTATCAAAGGCAGTAGCAATGGGACATAAATGTGCCTCTGCACCCTAGCATTTGCACAATCAAGCAGACAGTTGCACATGCAAAAATCAGGCCTGAGTGCACACAAACTGGTAGCTGAGCTCACGCCCTGAGGATGAAAGCCTAGCTTCTTTGAAGTCAATGGCAAAATTTCTGTTGACTTCAATGAAGCCAAGATTTCATCCCACGACAGCAATATGATCCCTTCCAGTGAACCCCTGTGCTCATGCCAAACTTCATGGAGTTCAGGGAGTTCTGTACCGTTCTGCCAATGCAGAACAGATCACAACATCAGGGACTTAGTGTGTGCAAATGCTGGTGCAACAAATATGAACACAGTTGTGCAGATGCAACATTGTATCCATCTTTGAAATTACTGTGTTTAAGAGCTGTGTTTTAAATCTGACTGTTGATTAACAGCCATGAAATATTACACATTTTTTTCACATTACAATCCAAACTCTGTATTTTTCCATTTTTTTAAAAAAAGTACATATTTATGTTTTCTTTTCCCTTGGAGGTTAATGGTGTGGAAATCTTCAAATTTAAAAAATTGTCAAACTTTATTTTTTTTAAATTGCTCACAGACGGAAACTTTTGTATATCAACTTTCAGCCTGAAGCCATTATAACCCCTGAAAATTGGGTTATTTAATGGAAATATTGACAGCCCCTAAACTGTGGTGGCAGATGTTTTTATAATAAAGATTATTTCATGTTCTGATCAGTTCCAGTTTAGGATTATTAAATAAAATTTCTTTTTGTTACTAGTAAGCCCTTTCTTTTCATTCCTCACATCAGTGCATTAACAACTGCACACAGCTGCCAGAACACTAAGCTCATGTTTTTAAACAATTCTTACCAGCTTTCTTCCAGATCTCCTCTGGCACATATCCAGAAGCAGGCCTATGAAGGAATTCCCGATGTGATTCTACAAGAAGGAGCGGGACAGGGTGGGGAAAAATAAAGAGTACTGTAAGCAATGCTTAATCGTTAAACAAGGCTTAGAGAAATGCCCTTTCCCTTTGCTTATTAGTCAGACAAAAGCATGTGAATATCACCTTTACATAAAATAAAGAGAACACTATGGCCATAGCCCATAAATGTCACCTAGACCAGTTAAATGTTTGGGATTCTAATGTCTCCTCTCAAGCCGAGCTGTTACTATTTCACTTTATTTTTATTTTACAATGTTTAAAGCCAGATATGTATAACAGTTTGCAGCCTCTGAAGGCTGGTTTTGCAAACCTACTGAGGGATAGACATTTTTCTTCCTTTGTAATCATATTTATGAAAAGAATAATGCAATAGTTTGCATTTGGCACTTCTATGAAAAAGAGAATGGTTACTGCTGAGAGGAAGAAAAGCCAAGATGTGATACTGATGATCAAATAAGCCTTCCACAGATAAAGAAAGGAGCATTTCTGTATGCCCAAACCTACACTTCTCTAAATCTCAACAAACACTATAGGATCTATCTGCAAAATTTTCAAAAATAGGAGCTGAAAATCAGGTTTCTAAATCCATATCCCTAAAAAAGTGGCCTGATTTTCAATTCTCCTATTGAAAGTCAGGTCACATTTTATAGGCTCTTGTCTTAAATAGTTTGGCCTGTGGGCTTGATTCTAGGTCCACTGAAATCAACAGGCGCTTTTTCCACAAACTTCAAAGGGCTTTGGATCAGGCCCTACATAAACTTGGCTGCAACAATTCACTCTGGCCTAAAATTTAACATACAAAGCAAAGGAGAATGCTCTCTTTTTAAGCAAACTTTCAAAACAACCTCAAAACCTCCCTTTAAACTATTTTTCAAAGTAATAAAGGAGCGTTTAAAAATAATAAGAAAAGAAAAAGAACTTTAAGATGCTTTCTGTTGCCTGCATGACCAAAAAGGCAACAATACTTGGATTTAAAGTAATTAAGTTTAGCAAACAACTAGTCTATAACAAAGTATAAGCATTTTTAAAAGGTACTGGTAAAAGTAAAAAAAATAAATAAATCTGATATTTGATTTTGAAAACCAGTAAGTGCACGTGCATAGTTCTTCTGAGTTTTCCTGCACAGACCAATATGGTTTAAAGTTATTAGTAGATAATACGGTATATGGTTCAAAAGCAGTCTTTTGCAGACAGGCATTTATCGACTAGTATGTTGAACCATTAGTGTCTAGAGCAGTGGTTCTCAAAGCCGGTCCGCCGCTTATTCAGGGAAAGCCCCTGCCAGGCCAGGCCGGGCCGGGCCGGTTTGTTTACCTGCCGCGTCCGCAGGTTTGGCCGATTGCGGCTCCCACTGGCCACGGTTAGCCACTTCAGGCCAATGGGGGCTGTGGGAAGCGGCACAGGCCGAGGGATGTGCTGGCCACCCTTCCCGCAGCCCCCATTGGCCTGGAGCGTCGAACCATGGTCAGTGGGAGCTGCGATTGGCCAAACCTGCGGACATGGCAGGTAAACAAACCGGCCCAGCCTGCCAGGGGCTTTCCCTGAACAAGCAGCGGACTGGCTTTGAGAACCACTGGTCTAGAGGGGTTGTTTTGTTTTTACTTTGCACACAAGTACATATAGTACTATTTACGTGATGGTTGTCTAGTAGACCTTTTTAAAAAAACTGCATTAAGAAAACAGACTATATTTAACATTGCTGGTGTTACTAGTGCATTGTTCAACTCATGCCAACATTCTTATCAGTTATAAGTCTGATTTTAAGCATCCAGGTGAAGGTGTTGCAGACTGCTTACCATCCCATAAGTGAGGTACAACAGGGAAAGAGAACATATCTATAGATTATGGCAGATTTAATAGTTTCATGTCCAGCAGATAGTAGAGAGTTCTCTTTACAGTTCTGTTCATCACTAAGGAAGGTGTGTGAACAAAATATCACCAATTACAGCTGGATGGAACATTTTGAGATTTTGACAAAAAAGATGAAATTTTAGTGAAAATTTTTGCATCTTTTCAACCAGCTCCAATCACCATGATACTGTCATTAAAAAAATTCAGACCTGATTCTAAGAATGCATATACATTTACTATACTCAGGGGAGTGAGACTCCACCAAGTTACTCATTCGCAGTTTCAGCCTATTGATTATCATACACTTCAATGTTCTGTGAAGATCTCTATCTTGGGCGTCTACAGTGACCAAGAACTTTCTTATTGCTTATACCCTGCCTTCTCCACGGAAAATAAGTTCACTGGAAGTGTTCCATTTGATTCAGGGAAGGAGGAGTAGGTGGCAGAGAGATCTCAGACTCACTAAATTTGAACATACTAAATCACTGGTACAAAGTCAGCATGTTTCTGGCTGATGGTACAAACAGAAGTGAACAAAAGTTGTGGGATATTATCAGATACAGCAAAGGTATCTTGGGGAGCAAATGAAGAACTAATGGATTCTAAACCCACAAAACAAGTCTTCTCTTCTGTCCACTTTTCCCTCATTTGTTTGTCACACTCACTTGTGTTTTGTATTAAATTGGTTTGTCAGTTATTTGGGTCAGGTACCATGTATTCACAGAGAACCTAACCCACTGGGACTACAAGTCTGAATAGGCCCTTTGAGCACTACTGCACCATTACTACTACTAATAATACAAATGAAAGAGGAATGTGGTATTAGGCTTTTAGGTACACAAGTCTTTCAGGAAATGGAATTCAATGACATCAGTGACCAGGTTGCCAGCTAAATGTTAAAAATTTC
The DNA here is from genome assembly GCF_013100865.1 of Trachemys scripta elegans. NCBI lineage: Eukaryota > Metazoa > Chordata > Testudines > Emydidae > Trachemys > Trachemys scripta. The sequence goes on from NC_048299.1 coordinate 239,427,078, forward strand.
CAAATACAAAGATCAATCAAGCTCATATTCAAACTGCATGTCACTTACATAAAGAAAGAAATTTGCTGTAAGGAAGAATTAAATCAAGATCTTGTGAGAGAGATTTCCACAGCTTGGAACAGGGCACAAGAAAGAAAAGAAAAAAGGAGCACTTATGATTCTAATAAGAAACACATTTCCAAATAGAAAAAAATAATGAATGTAGATATGCTGAAGTCAGCCCTGATAGTTCCATGAACAGCAAGACACACGTCTGCATGGAACTAAAGTACAGGAAGTGACTGAAGGACAGTAAAAAAGGGGGACATAAGATGAAGCCTCAAGAGAGCTGCTCATTAAAAACAAAACAAAACAAAAAACATAGGGGACTTGAAAATCTGGCAAGAAACACAAAAAACTACTCACAAAAACCAACAGCCCAGTCCTAAAATATTAGATATAAATCAAATTGAAAAAGTCATAAAGAAAAAGAATGCATCATTGACAGGAGAACTGCAGAAATCAGAAATCATACAAAAAGCTCCCTAACAAACAAAGAGAGTGAAATAATCAGACAAATTTAAAGTGGGAAAGGATTTAAATGCCAGAAACAATACAGGGTTTGTTAGTTCATATAAGATAATAAAATAATTATGATGAACGGTGAGAGCAGGATGAGTTCACAATAGTGAACGTACTTAAACAACAATGAAGTAAACTAATGCTTGAGTTTCTTGGTACCGGTGCAGTTCTAAGTGGACATTTATTCTCCTCAGAAAATGAAACAACTGTAACCAGTACCTGTGTGTGAACAGATGAAAATGAGGTAAGATAAAAGATATTATGAAAGCTAAGGAGGTCTTACAGTAGTGTTTCTCAAACTGGGGCTGCTGCTTGTGTAGGAAAAGCCACTGAAGGGCCGGGCCGTTTGTTTACCTGCTCCGTCCGCAGGTCCGGCCGATTGCGGCTCCCACTGGCCGCGGTTCGCTGCTCCAGGCCAATGGGGGCTGCGGTAAGCGGTGGCCAGTACGTCCCTCGGCCTGCACCGCTTTCTGCAGCCCCTATTGGCCTGGAGCAGCGAACTGGGCTTTCCCTACACAAGCAGCGGCCCCAGTTTGAGAAACATTGTCTTACAGTATTGTCCTTCAATACGAAATTTATCTCCATGAAGTCAAAGGAAAAGTTGGATTTCCTCACATGAACACCGAGGGGGCAAAGATACAAAAACAAGAATGAGTTTTTCCAGGCACTCTACTGGATGGTAGGGATGGCTACAACCTACATTTTTTTGTAAAATATGTGAGGAAAAGGAAGATTGCTTATGTGGCAACTTGGATGTTTTCTTTCATAAAAAGGGAAATAACCTCAAGAACTCAGCCTATTGTCATTGTGATGTAAGGTTTTCTTGTAAGCACTGGTGTATTCACTTCAGGAGTTTAATCAACCATGACATCAGAAACAGTTCATAAATCACTGACAGACGGCCAACCAGGTTCTGAAGTTCAGCAAGTACCACAAGCATTTTGTAGGCCATTAGAGACTTTTGACTTTACAGAAACAGAAGCAGTGTTGAAAGAGTAATACATGGAGATATTTTTAAACAGCTGAAACAAATACAGAACCTCAATAAGAAAAGTGACACAAACTAAAAGCTGGACAAGTTAAGAAAAAATAAAAGATATATGCGTGGTATCAAATGGTGATAAGGACATTAAAAAAAAAAAAGGTAGGAAGACTAAACCAAGGTAAAAGGTATCTTCCAGATGATGAAAAAGGACAATCCATTTTAGAAAGAAGAAATGGAAAATGGATTGAATTTACAACAGAATGGACACCCTTAACATTGTGTAATAAATACTGCAAGAGCTGCAATCAAAATAATGAAGGGATGAACACATTGCCTTTGAAGGACCTATCTGATCTTATTTGGCTCAAGACAGCAATGGATGGCAGCACCAAATTTGGCCTTCCGTCTGCAGTGGCCAGAACGAGCCTGTGGTCACAATGAAAGCTATGATACACAAAGCATCAAAAGGATAAACATTTTACATCATCGAGTTATTAACTATGTTTGAACTACAGAATATTTTTACATACATATTTTGCTTCATTCTGACCCTAAGAATAAATATACAGAGCTAGCAGCACATTGTCAACAAGCCTCAATAAAAACAAATTCTAACAACCCCACTTCTTAAGAATATATATATATATATATATATATATATATATATATACATACACATATTTTTTATGGAGATATCCCATCTCCTTGAACTGGAAGGGACCTTGAAAGGTCATTGAGTCCAGCCCCCTACCTTCACCAAGTACTGATTTTGCCCCAAATCCCTAAGTGGCCCACCTCAACGATTGAGCTCACAACCCTAGGTTTAGCAGGCCAATGCTCAAACCGCTGAGCTATCCCTCCCCCGGCAGTGTGGTTGACACCAGTCTCTAGTAGACATAACCCTGGTTGTAATGTAGGTGAGGAAACAGACTTGGCTAAGGGGTCCATTCTTCCTAATCTATGCTGGCAAAGTGCAGTGAACATCATGAGTAATGCTGAAAAGGGCTTCAAGCTTCAGTGGTTACATGTGACTGATATGGATGTAGACATATGCCATAAAGACTAGACACTGGAATTCTGCCTCAGCTGCAACAGTTCCAATTGAAAACTGTCATTCTAGTGTAATGTTAATGGAGTTACACTGATGTAAAACTGGAGAAATGCAGTGGTGAATCAGACTTCAATTTTCCAGGCTCATTGGCTTGCACCATCTTCAACTTTACTTAAACATAGTTTTGAACTAGCATCATTCTTTAAAATGTCTATCATAACGATCTTTAAAGTATAAAGTTGTGGTCATGGGGCACAGAATTAATAACAGTCTGGTTCAAAAACATAAGTACTAAATTACTAACTTAGACAAAAAAGCAAATTTCCTACAGCATGCAGTAGCAGGGTCTATTTCTTCTTTTCTATCAATTATTATTTTGGCAAGCACCAGGATGGAACAGTACAAGGCATGGATAAAGATTATCCCTGCCACAGAAGTTAAAATAGGAGATCCAAATTACAAACTAAACAATTTAGCAGCTTCAGTTCTCTGCAACAGCATACCACTTATTACACTACAATCTAGCCCAAGCCTCCATTCCAGCTAGTGAATTAAAAGCATTAAAAGCTGCAGTGATTGCCATTAAATCTTTACTGTTTTGCCATTTCAAGCAACAAATGTACTCTAGCATTCACAATATTCCTCCAAATTCTCACTGGGAATACTGTGCCATCGTGGTAAATATTAATTATTTGCAAATGGCAATGGAAAGATTTCAGTGGTGACCACTATATAGGCATGGCAGTGGGTATGTCACTGCTAATGTAGAATGGGCTGAAGGAGCCAGTTTAGATAAAGTACAAACTAGTTTTGAAAGTTTAGATTTTTAAATTTTTGTTTAATATACGGCTAATGTATGTGTTCTTTACAACTTCACATGCCCTGTACATTCTGGTTTCACCATGACCTAGCACAAAACATGGAGACTCTTGTGAGATTTCAAACTCCATCTTGTAATATTTTTGTACAGATTTCTACTCCAGAGAGGATTAGACAAATTCAGGTAAACTTCACCTTGGAACCTTCTGAAGTTGCCTACAAACAAACATCTTCACTCAATAAGGTTACAGGTCTTATTGATAATTCACAAAGCCTTCATTGTTAACTTATACCATTGTGTGTCTATTACAGTATACTTATTTATTGTTAGGAGGAAGAAGATCACAAACTGTTTGGAGTATATAGTATTTAAATCCCTCAACAGAAGTGCATGAGTACCTATGAACAATTATTCACTTGATAGACCACTACCAGTCCATCAAGTGAATAGTGTACATAAGGTCTGTTTGAGTCATTGTTAGATTTTTATTAACGTGTACTATTTAGCGCTAAAGGAAATGTGTTTGTCTTATCTTAGTTGCACACATTCATGTACTTTTATTTATACAGAACTGTGAATTTTTAACCAATTACAAGAGTTTCTAGTAGTTTAAAACCATTAACAATAAAGTAAAATGTGAAATGCAAGATTTTCAAATGTCTACCTGATTTTTTAATTAAAAAAAACAACAACAACAAAAAACCCCTATGGACTGTCAAACTGAACAAAAAAACCACATAGAAGCCAGAGATTAAAAGGAGCACAAAAAAACACTTTTTTCAGTTGTAGAGAGATTTACGGGCTTCAAAGTGATCAGATTTTTCTTTAGCTGCTCCTGGACCAAGACCATGGAAGCTAAATTTCAGTTCAGAGTAAATTTTTAATGACAGAACTATAAATCTAAAAAGTAGTTGTTCACAATGGTTACAGTGAAAACTGTTTTACTGTGATGGTGCCATTTTAATCTTATATAAAATGATACAAAGACACAAACAGTGTGGCCACATGACACTTTTTCCTTGCTACTGGAGATAACAAGCTGGTAATTTTTAAAAGGATGGATTATCTCATTAAAAAAGTACAAAGGGGAATTATTGACATTTAGAATCCACACACAAAAAAGCAATATTTATAGTTGATAGGGCCTTAATTAAAATTTTAGAGTAATTTTTTCACTTGCCTTCTCATCCTTCCCTAAAAAAAACAAAAAAAACAAAACAAAACAAAAAAACACTGCCTCAGGGGTCACCAATGCTGTTTCTATGAAACTGCACTTTTAAAGTTCATATTTTGTTAACCTTCCAGAGAACTGTAGTCTACTGGGATACTTCCAGATTTAAGATAATGTAATTATTGTATTTCCTTTTAAAAAAAAGGCAAGTATCTGGTGCCCTGAGTGTCAGATATATAAACATCTCTTGTCAGGGTTCTGTGATTGAAACGAATACAATATCATTGAAGCATTACAAATTACTGATCCATAAACATAGCAAAGTAATTTTTTTTTTAAACCAAGCTAACTGGAATGGGTATATTTAAGTGAAATGGACGCAACTCCAGTCAGTTAAATCTGTATCCATCACAACTACCGTGGTAATTTGGGCATCAAATTCAATGGACTATGTTATGCAATGTGGCTTTTTACACAAATAAACTTGCTTTCAGGCACATCCAATATCAAGTATGTAAATAAATGATGATACACCATACACATCATCTAGTCCTGTGTATTTCTCTGCTCTTAATTTTTAACATGGTAACTGCAAACTTTGTCTTATGACTAAGTACATTACTTAAAAGTTTTACACTCTTGTTATTATCAGGATTCTCTAACAGTCAAGGATCAATCTGCTAGTTCAGTTTATTGGGGGATTATGAAGACACTACATCCTTCCCTAGTTCACTTACTAATTATATGCAGAATATTCTTCCCAGCATAGCTCAAAACTTAACAGTTCTGCATTACAGGTTTGTTGGAGATGGCCTCCATAGGTCATGACTTAAGTAGTTTCCTTCACACAAGGAGTAATTTCAGGGGCTTGCCAGCATGGTGGGCATTTTGGCTGTCATACTTATCTCTGGATTAGTCAGCTTCTTTCTTTAGATCCCCAACATGAGTCATAGAAACCATTACCTGAAACAGTATTTCTGAGAAAGTTGTCCAAAGGGACTATACTGATTAGCTAATTCAGTGATGCCACTCCTGGTGATACCTCCTTCAGCTAACTGAAATTCATTTCTAGGAATTCTAACACCAAGACCCCATTGGCTCAAATGAGCCTCCTTCAAATTTCTTGTTACCAAGGGGCACTAAATATTGCACTACATACTGAAGTGGTTTACCATCATGAACATGTATTATCCGTATATGTTTTCTAGCTTCCTTCACCCATCACTGTTTTTTTGGTTCAGTGGCTGAATCAAAAAATATGTTTCGATTGGAATGAAAACTGAAAACAAACAAACGAACAAAAAAACAGTTTCTCACCAAAACAAAAAAGCAAACAATTTTGCTTGGGATGATTTTAAACAACACTTCCAAAACAAAACGGTGATTTGAAATGACATTTTGTTTAGAAAATATCATTTTGAAACAAAATTTTGAAACACTAAATTTTGAAAATGCTGGGAAAAACATCTGGTTTATTTTTCCATCTGAAACAATTTGCCAAATTGAATCAGAATTTGCAAAACATTTTGGTGCTCCGAAAAAATGAATTTTTCAGTGAATTTACAATTTGCTGTAAAAATTTTGCCCAGCTCTGTGTACAACAATATTGCTCCCCACAGAGGAAGAGACAAAGAGGCACCACCAGCAATCTCCTTTTCATCTCAACAGCCAGATAGGTGAGCAGGAGAAAAAAATCGCAACCTGGTATCAGTGGATCACAAAATAAACATAGTGGACTATCTTGATGTGCTGCAGTACATTGGTTGTGATAGTCTCTCAGTGTGTAATTATTCTGATCATAGCCACACATCATCCAATATTGATGAATTCTAAAAATGCATACATTGAAATGTGATTCTTCTGCAGCTTTCTGGTACTTCCAATTGTTGACAAAGACAGAGTCTTCCTGCTCTTTGAGTTTAAATGCTACTGATCTATACAAGGAGCGAGCTTGCCCTCAGAACACAGAAGGCTAGATTCACAAAGGGATTTAGCTGCCCAACTGTCACTTTAGTCGCTTAAATCCCAGAATCAGGCACCACTGATATTCAGAAAACCTCTGCTTTGCTGCCACTGAACACTAGAGGCACCTAAACTCACTCAGTGCCAATGTTTTTCTAGGAAAAGTTCTAAGCCTGTTTACCAGGTTGGGCCCCAGAGGGGCGCTCACCCAAAATGGCCGGGGAGAAGGGAGGCAGAAGAATCTGCCTCAGAATTTTTAGTCCACTGGTTAGGGTAGTCACCTGGATGTGGGAGACCCCTGGATTAAGTCCCCACTTTGTCTCAGGGTGAGAAAAGATTTGAACAGGAATCTGCCACCCCTCAAGGGAGTGTCCTAACCACCGGGCTAAGGGATATTCTGATGTGGGGCTCCCTCAGTCTCTTCTTTTGAAGCTGTTCCACTTTGGATGAATAATTAAAGAGTCTTTGGGGCAGAGAGGGGTTGGGGAGAGAGAGAGTGCAAGCATAAGAAGGACTCTGTAGACTGGTGGTTAGAGCACTCACCCAGGACGTGGGAGACCCAGGAACACCCTCTCCCAGGCTTCCTTCAAGAAACACCTTAGAAGGCCTGATTTTAGTAGAGTGTTCACAACTGAGAATCCCAAGCAGAGATAGGTGCCTCCCTCCAGCCCGGACTCAGGCACCAAATTCTCTGACACACCCCTCTCCTTGGCATCTCTCATTGGCTAGCTTAGGCTGCTCTTCACTCAGTGTGCTGGCTTTTCTGAATTCATTCTTAGGCACCTATCTCCCTCCATTCATTGTACCTCAGCCTTTGTGAGTCCCAGCAATTTTCTAGGTGCCTAAAAGTAAGGTGTTGTGATGCTGCGTGATCATAATGCTTAGAGCCCCTTTGTGTATCTAGCCCAGAGTCTATGGAGAGGTATTAAGATTTTTAAGTACATTTGGAAATTTCTCATCTGTCAACTTTCTGTCTCAAATTGAATATAAATACAGGTCAGAAGTTTCTGTATGAGTCTGTTTGCTAAGTACAGATGTTTCCCAAGGTGTGCCATTACATACAGTAGAATTCACTCCATCAAGTTCATTTTGATTTCTCTTGGTCTTTTAATAGTAACAGTCAAGAAGTACCTATCTTTTGGTTTAAATGATGAGGGTGGGGAATCAAACAGTGTTCATCTTATTACTTCACCAAATTCAAATTTGCATTCTGTCTCCCAGCTCCTCCACCTATGTACATTTGTGAATGGAAGGAAAACTGGTGATTATCACAACAAGGCTATCAGGAAGTGAAATTTGCATTTAGTTCTTAATCTTCAGTGAAAAGGAACATTTTATGGGTATTAAGAGAAAAAATAAATCAGAGGAACAAATATGAGCTTCAGCTGTAATAATTAAAAGGAAGAAGTCAGGAGCTGGGGCTTGGCTAATTTAGAGGACCGATAATGGACTTTTGAAGAAAATACTGTACCTAATGGGACTGGATCTGGATTCACTGGACTCTGCTGTCTGGAATGGCTGCTGCTGCTACCACCTTTTTTTAAATCCTCTGCATCACTGTACCGCCGTATCCAATAATTAAGCTCTTCACGGTCCGCTTCTTGACATCGCCGTAGTACAGTGAGAGATCGCCTGGTTTTTTCCACCATGTCCATGATGCAGTTTAACAGCTATTAGTAGGGCAGAGGGAAGGAAGGAGCCAAAAGAACATTTGATTATGATGTGCCATATCCCCACAGAAAACTTGGTGAATTTAAGTCATTTTCTTACTTCAGTTGCCAGGGTTTTAAGGGAGAAGGATTATCTCCCTGTTCTTTTAAATAAAAATAAGATATACTACCAGTACTTCCTTTTGAACACAATAATTCCCTCTTGCTTAACTGTATTTCCTAGATATACATACAAATCTTTCAATAGTTATAAGATCTAATTAACAGCAAAAACAAACAAAAATTCCATTTTCAGGGCACTGATAAAGTGAGGGAGTGGGAAGCATCCTGGAGCCAGTGGTCAATCCTCATCACCCAGTTTCCCATTGGCTGCTCATATCAGCAGTTTGGATTCTAAAACAGGTATTTGGACACAGAGTGCCAAAAGAAGCATCCAAATGGGGAACTAAGCACTATAATTTAGCCACCAATGTTTTCAAACTTGTTCTACAATATGGAAAATTAAAGAAAAATTAATAAACTAAAATATGTAATGCAAGTTACAATATTGTAACAGTCATGCTGGGTCCATCCAGACACATATACAAACACACTAATTAATTTTTTACATGGTCAAGGTGTTTCCATTCTTCTGCCCATTCTCTGTCTGTTAGCCTGTGATCAATCATTTCTTCTTGTCGTGTGCCATGCAACCCTGCCAAAAGTGGGAAAGATATTTACATCAAAGGATTCATCTAGAAAAGCTCTCTTATTCTTTCCTTATCTATCTATCGAGTCTTGGTATTTACAATGCTCATCCATAACATAAACCCGCACAATTTTTGTGTGAAGGTTTATGTATATAGACACATGCTACATATACACATGTACCATTTAAAGTTTATCAGTCTTTTCAGTGATATTAAAGCAGAAATCTAAACAAAGGACTAGGAATCTTTAATGGTTATAGTATGCCCACTACCTGGGATAAACAAACATTTCCCTTCCATAATGAAAAACTACCAGTAAAGGCAGATACAGAACAAGAGACTTGTATAAAATATTATACTTCTAGGATTGGGCACCAAAAAAATCATGGGTACCTCAATAATGTTACAATAAATGTAGAAATTACTAATATCTTCTGGTGCAAAGGCAGCCCTGTAGAGATTGTTTCGTCATATGCATAATATCAAACAAGGTTACAATGCGAAAATCATTAGTACCTTTTGTTCTACTCTTTGTTTAAATTACTTTATTTTCACACATTTTAAAAACGTATAATTTGCTGTTGATTTTTCTTCTTTTTTATGTAGGCTAGGGTTTGGATCACTGTATTAAAATTTAAAAATTACTCTCAACATGAAAGACATAGGGAAGTATGGGAGTTTTATGTCAGATAGTGAGCAACTGATCTAAATTCTAAAATTAAGAAATTCTCATGCTGGTAAACTAGATTAAAATCAAAATCTTAAACTGTAAAATGTACTAACAGAATAAATCGTTGTTGATACTAGGCTCAATATTATTGAGAAGCAGCAGGAAATAAACTGATGCTTAGAAGACTTGGTCCAAGTTCTCAATAGGTTTGAGTATTACCAGATTGTTTAAGTTAAAAAAACCCTCTGATCTTTGGATTAGTAGAAAAGAAAAAACTCAAGAATTGACGTAACAATTGTATAATTTACTATAGGAAATTCCCAAGCCACTTATACTGCAAAAAAAAAAGTTAAATGGTTAAATATTGCCTTTTTATATCAGACTGCCTTAACACAGAGGACTGAAAAAATATAAATAGTATGCACAGACCAATGTAAGATCACTAAATGCAATGATTACTATAATGTCAATACCGATTCATTAAAGGTTCATCTCTTCACACATACTTAAATAACCATAGAAAATTCTAAGTAAAGATTTACTGTGCATAAAGAGCAAGTTACAAGTATGCAGTGAGTTGACAATAAATGCTATCTTATCTGGTCTTAATAGGCCCCAATGTATTGCCCACAGTTCGAATTCATACATTTTAGCCAAAGGGACAACTTAGACTAACTTGAGAGATCTTTCACTCGAAGTTTTAAGCCTCAGCCCCTCACCCTTAAGGTCTCTGTAAATGCTGCTTCTTTATTCTTTTAAACAAATCCTGAATAAAAAGCACTTCTGTAAACGTTTTGCTTTAGAGTCGGGCATGCAAATTAAAGCACAACAAAATCGTCGTGACCTGAAGAGTGCTTTAGGCATAGCCCTGAGCAGGGCGTGGTGTGAGAGCTACACCACAGGTAGGGATGGTCCCACGGGGCATTGTGCCTCAGAGACATCATTCTGGAGGCAATTCCTTCTATTACTCCCTTACTCATGTGATAGTAATTTATCTCTGGCCTATATCAGCAGTAAATTAAGACACCCCATCTAGCTATGTTGGTTGTCATATGTGTGGGATACAGGGAAAGACAAGACTCCATTCCCCTGCCCATCTGTTCCAGAGTCCATGTTGTCCACACAGGTGTGAAAGACGTGCTTCTTAGTCATCCTTACTCTCCTGTGTGAGTGTGTAATTAAAGACACAATCTAGTCCAATATTAGTAAAGCTATTATAAACATTAACTACCTTAGGATCATAGATCTATCAGCAGAGGGCAATGTGAGATAGAGGGCAATACAGTTCTCAACCAGAATGAAGTACAAAGTTTAATTATAAGAAAGAAAGAAAGAAAGAAAGAAAGAAAGAAAGAAAGAAAGAAAGAAAGAAAGAAAGAAAATCCAGGAAACACAAAGTTTCTCATTGTCCCTTACCCATAGGTCTGTTTCTGTCCCTGAGGTCCCTGTGGTTGGGGTGTCTGTATGAGTCCCTGTAGTGGTGGGCAATGGCCATATCATCCAAACGATAATGCTGAGGTGGAGGTGGGGTGGGGTGAGGCAGACCATTGGGCTGGTAAGATAAGCCATTATTTGGACTGTACCGCTGGCCTGGGCTAATAGTGCAGGGCCGCTTGCTTGGATGCTCTGAGTGCAAAGGCTCTCTGTCAAAGCCGTTTTCTTTGGTTCTGAAAAATAAAGTACAGGAACTTTCCGTCACAATTTGAACAGGGCTGGCTATTGCTCAGATACGCACAGTTAAGAACTGCCATTTGTGCTCCATGACGTTGGGGGTGTGGGTGGGGGAACATTTCATAAAGCAATTTAATCAATCAAAATTTATAAGGATACATGTGCTCACTATAAACATCTCTGTCATAGCCTAAGAAACACGGGTAGAATAATACTGCCTATAGAACATAAAAATACTCCTTATAAACATAAAAATTAAAGCAATATTCACTGAGATTAAGCTTTGAACATGTGGGTACAGTACAGACTGCAATGTATTCATGTGTTAAGCAAGTGGCCAAGCAATTTTCATTTTTAATAAAAGCAAAAGAAATCACCATTCTTAGTCAAGTCCAGTTTGATGGAAAAAAGACCGTACACTGTTAGAGATGTCCTGCCTTCGTCATTGCATGCAGAGATCTGGGGAAATCTGCAGCTTAAGAAATGTTTTCCTCCAAAGGGCAGCACATGTCCCTTAGGCTATATGTTTTAGCATGCTGAACCTTTGCTCTCAGTAATGCCAGGCTGATTCCCCATCAGGGAATTAAATAATATGATCACAGCAGGTTTCAAAGACACATTTGGAGTGTGAGGAAAGAATCATTCTTGGTGATGAGAGATGTTTTCCTTGAGAGAGGAAAGAAAAGGAGAGGTTACTTACCTTGTGCAGTAACTGTAATTCTGTGAGATGTGTGGCTCTATCGGTGTTACTGTTCAGATCCGCATTTGCCCCATGTATCTTCAAGTGGAGATTTTAGGTAACTGTGCCCATTTGGCCAGTGCATGTGCTCTAGTCCACCTCATGCACTGCACTTGGCTATATAGAGCTGCATAGGTGAGCCACCCTCAGTTTCTTCTCTACTGCAAAGCTCCATACCCAAGAATTCCGAAGCAGCAGGGAAGAAGGGTGGCTAGTGGAGCACCCACAGGGACACACATCTCGAGAACTACAATTACTGCACAAGGCGAGTAACCTCTCCTTTTTCTTTGAGTATTGCCCTTATAGGTACTCCACTTCAGGTGACTACTAAGCAATACCCTCCAAGAAGGCAGAGGCTTCGGAGTCAAGTCCAAAACTGAAGATAGTACAGTAGTACCAAGCACAGCATCAGAAGCTGAGTCATGAATTACTGCATAATGTTCAGAAAAGATGAGTATGGAGGTCAAAGTTCCAGGTCTACATATTTCAGCAATGGGAACATTCTTAAGAAAGACTACTGAAGTAGAAAAAGATCACATTGAATGAGCCAGTACTCTAGAAGGAGGCTGGAGATCAGGCTACTGATAAAAGGTAATGCAGCCATTGGAGATGGTTGAGCGAAGAGGATTCCTGTGCAAATGCTGCCTAGAATTAGTCCCTCTGCTCTGGTGGTAGATGCTCAATAAACCAACTGAACTTTTAGTCATTGGTGTGATTATATGTTGCATCAACACCTGATGGTTGATGATTATAAACTGCAGAGTCACTTCCTTGTCATCTTGGCCCCCTGATGGTACCAAAGATCTTCCTGAGCTGGAACCCTTAGATCCTTTGGGTTCACTGGTGCTCACAGTACCTGAAGAACCTGCAGCCTCGTGGATACCGAGTCAGGAATTGGCGGGCACTTAAATAGTTGTCTCAATCAGCCACCAGGGTTTCTTTGAGGTAGAGTCCCTACCTGGGGAACCCGAGCTCTGTTTCCTAGAGTCTTTTTGAGGGGATTCTTGAGTCTTCTTTTTAGTAGCTCTAGAGAAGTGTTGCGCTGAAGTGGTTGAGATGGTCAACTTGCTCGGAGACTGATGTATGGGGCTGGAGAGGACCTGGGCTGGGTCAGAAGGTGGGAGCCCTCCATCATGAGGAAGCACAATTTAACCTCCTGGTTCTTTCTGGCTCTTGATTTTAAGGCCAGGCAAAAAATTCATTTTGGGGGGAATGTGTGACTCCTCAAGCAATGGACAGACTGGGAGTATCAATTGTTCACCAGGAGAGCCTTCTGGCACAAAAGGCAACATTAGGAGAGCCAGCATACCCTCCCCACAAGCTAAAGTTCTCTGCAGGGAAAAACTAAAAGGATGATGGTCCTTACAACATTTTTTTAAAACTACAGCTAACTACTACTGCTATAACTAACTAAACTAAGGCCTGGTCCCCACTTAGTCCGGACTTCGGACTAAGGTACGCAAATTCAGCTACGTTAATAACGTAGCTGAATTCGAAGTACCTTAGTCCGAACTTACCGCGGTCCAGACGCGGCCGGAAGTCTCCCCCCGTCGACGCCGCGTACTCCTCTCGGCGAGCTGGAGTACCGGCGCCGACTGCGAGCACTTCCGGGATCGATCCCAGAACATCAATGGCGTGCCGCAGGACCAGCCGGTAAGTGAAGACTAGGCCTAAGTGAAACTATGAAAGAAACTGCAGTTGAGGTAAGATCAACTCAGACACTGCTGAGGCTCTGTCTCATGCCAAGGCACTTGAGAAAGAACTGAGGGCGGTTTACCCATGCAGCACTATATAGCCATGGTGCAGTACACAAGGCAGAGTAGAGCACATGAGCAGGCCAGACAGGCACTGCTACCTAAACTCTCTGATCAGACATGCATGGGGTATACACGCATCTGAAGTACAGCGCCCATAGGGACACTAATCAAAGAAGAAGCTATATTTTTGTGCCCTCACAACAGCTTTGATCAAAAATCCTGCGCATGCTGTTGATCTAAAGAGAACATTGGTTAGGTCACAATCTTAGGGCAGCCTTCAACTGTTCCCACTCCATTCCTCGTAACAGATGGCGCTTTCATAGTGAGGTCATTTAGAAGAGTTAGTGTTGGGCCAGAAAATTAGCCATAAAGAAACAAAATGAATTTGAGTCTATAATCAAATATTTCAAAATAAAGTGCACACAGTCCACCCGCAACCACACCATCAGCTAATATATATGAACCTAACAGTGAATGCCTGTTTACATCCTCAGGAAAAAACAGAGGTAAGTCACTTCCATTCTGCCCAGAGACCATACTACAAATGAAGAATGACTTTCTAGCTCTATTACAGCCCATGCTTATCCGAATAACAACTGTCTCAACTCCTCTTGTACTGGAGCTCCACTTCGCTCCAGTTCTCAAACCGTGGGGCGCGTGCACCAGGGGAGGTGCCATTTACACTTTTTCCCCCCTGGTGGCTGAGGGTTTCTGGCTGAGCTATAGCTGATGCTGTAACTGATGCTAGATGTCACTGTTGGTCGCCTCAGCTGCTAGGACCGAAATACAGTTTTGGCTGCCTGTAACAAAGGCTGCTGCAGGGTTTGATGGCTCCTGCACCCTGCCTATGCAGAGCAGGAATCTAGCAGGGAGCTGGCTCAGTGGCAGTAGCTGTCTGCGCCTTTTAGTCTCCTGAACTGGGGAAGGGGAGACACACAGAGGTGAGATAAGTGTGGGGGTGAAGGACAGGGACCCAGGAGAACGTGCACCCTTTCTCTCCAGACAGCTATACTCTCTCCCATGCACTGCTTTATGGGGCAGGACTAGGGCAGGGTCTCAGGCAGGCAGGAACAGCCTGCTGGAGAGGAAGCTGGGCAGGAGACAAGGACGGCATCCTGGGGCAGGATTGAGAGCAGCGCAGCAGATTGAGCCCATTGCAGCGAAGAGGTGCGGCAGGTATCAGGGCCCACTGGAGGAGGGATCAGGGGAAATCTCTATTTCACGTGCTGTGGCAGTTAGCAACAGGAAATGAAGAGATGGGTTTTGCTAAAGCTTGTTGCTGGGAATAAAGATAGGCTTTCCAGAGACTCCATACACAAGCACCAGTGCCCACTGCAATTGCAGGGGTGAACGGAGGCCCCCATTATCCCTCTCATGGCGAAAGGGAGAGGATCTTTGCCAGGCACTTTAGGGCATCTGTTACAATGAGTATTTTTGAGCAAGGAAGTAAACGGTTAAAATTACTGTACACTATGTTCTAGAAAGACAAATGATAAGAAGTGGGATGGGACTGAGATGTGACCCCCATGAGTGCCAAGGTAACTATACATTTAATTGCTGTCACTGTAATTTATGCTGTTAAACTCCAATGGATAGCAACCCTTTTTGACTGTTCTCCAAGAATGCACCTACATATTTTACATTGGGCTGCATGCAGAACCTGAAACCCGCAACTACTCAAATCCAACTATGAAATTTTAATCTGCAAGTACACATTTGCGTGAAAGTATGCAGATTTTTGTATGCACAAATCAAACTATGGATGCATTTTTGAAGGCACACTCAAAATTTGTTCTTGAATATCAAGGTTAGAATGATAACCTCTAACAAAGATTAAAAAGTCAAATACTGTAGAGGTCCTGTTTTTTTTCTACAGCTGCTCGTATGTATGTCTCAGTGTACAGAATCCTCCTCCTCTCCTGCCACCCAAGATCTGAGGGCAAGGACGAGAGAGGCCAGTTTCAGAGAATGAGGTTTTTGTAACTGTAGATGTTCATGCTGAAGGATTTTTTACATTTGGACTACTTTTTTATTGAGATTAAGGGCTGTCCAGTTACAACTGGGATTGACTGTTACTTCTCATCAAGAATTGCTGAAGGCACACAATCAAATGTACAGTAAGAATCTTTAGTTTCAAATGACTGTGCATTCCAGAGCAGGAAATCAAACAGCAAACGACTGCCCTGGCTGGCAAATTAACTTTACCGTTTGATACAAAATATTAAATGCAATTTATGAGAATAACATTATTGAGGCCAGTGAATGGGAGTTGGGATGGAGAATGTTCGTCCTTCATTTCTGCAAGATGCTTTGGTTTAAACTAATATTTATATGTAAAAGATTGATGACTGAATGAGTGATAATCTACTGGAAAAAAATCTCTTTTGTGCCTATATCTATCAAATTATTTTGCAGATAAGATAATGTTGTATGCACAGCACAGATCAACATATAAACATCATGTGTATATTTACTTGTCACACAGAACCATCATACTAAGGAAGTGCTTCATGTCACAACTCAGGCGATTAACTTAACTGAAGAACCTGTAAGATTTTGCTCAAAGAAGATTCCTAAACTTTTCACATTGGTTGCAAGGCTCATGGTCCAATGAGGTGCTGAGCATCCTCCACTCCCATGAACTGAGATGGCAGAAATAGGCCCTCAATACCTGGCAGTGCCCAACCTAGATCTGTGTCCCTGACACAGTCAATATCAACCTTCTCACAAGGGGGCATCACCTCTACAGGAGGGCATTTCTCCAAACTGCTCTCTCGAAGTCCACGAAACTGTCATGACAGTTCTCACCAACAAAAGCCTTAACTGTTAGTCTCTCCTTCCTCCCCTCCCCCCATGTATCAGATATTGCTGGCAAACATTTTTCCACTTAGAATTATTTTTATCGGTCTTTTTTGCCTAATAATTTTTTACATGCACTTGATGTGTCTGTCAAATGTACAGCTACTAGGTCAGGGGTGAGCAAACTATGGCCCACGCGACCATCCTGCCCGGCCTCTGAGCTCCTGGCCCGGGAGGCTAGCCCCCGGCCCCTCCCCTGCTGTCCCCCCCCTCCCCTGCAGCCTCAGCTAGCTCGCTCCGCCGCCAGCACAATGCTCTGGTTGGTGGGTCTGTGAGCTCCTGGGGCAGTGCAGCTGCAGAGCCCGGCCTGACCCGGTCTCTGTGCTGTGTGGTGGCGGTGGCAGCGTGGCCCGGCTGCAGGCGGCGGCGTGGCCCGGCTGCAGCCGGACGGCGCGGCTGTAACACCACCAGCGCTCCAGGCAGCGCAGTAAGGGGACACGGAGCAGGGGGGGTTGGATAGAGGGCAGGGGAGTTCGGGGGGGTGGTCAGGCGGTGAGGGCATGGATGGGGTCGGGGCAGTCGGGGGGGGAACAGGGGGTTGAATGGGGGCTGGGGTTCCAGGGGGGCAGTCACGAAGGAGGGGGGTTGGATGGGCGGCAGGGGACAGTCGGGGCAGGGGTTCTGCGGGCAGTCAGGGGACAGGGAGCGGGGGTGTGTGGATGGGGCAGGGGTCCCCGGGGGGACCATAAGGGAACAGGGGGGGTTGGATGGGGCAGGAGTCCCGGGGGGGGGGGAGCAGATAGGGGGTGGGGGCTGGGCCACGATCCCCTCCCTTAATCGGCCCCCCCATACAATTTCCGAAACCCAATGCAGCCCTCAGACCAAAAAGTTTGCCTGCCCCTGTACTAGGTGACACGCTTCTATACTGCACAATAACAGTCTTTTAGGGCAGCCTCAATACAGGATTAATTTCTTTGTAAACAGCAGCAAATTTACACAGTAAATTTATTTAAAATTATGTAGAGGTTTAAGGCAAAGAATTCATTCACACAAAAAAGTTGTTAGTCCAACTTTTTTAGCCCTATGACAGCAGGATATAAGCCCAAAAAGTTGTAAACAAGGTAGAGTAAACACTTTGTTCATGACATGTCATGAACAAATTATCAAAATGTGTTGTCTCCTCAGGTGTCAGTTTTTTCTCTCTTTCAGTGACTGATGGCTCCCAGTGTTATTGCAGAAACAGATTGATCTTTTTAATGAGCTAGTTTAATAGACTCCAAAATCTCACCGTGGCTGCTCAGCCATGTCAGACCATATGCACCAAGAAAACATTCAGTAAAACACTAAGCTCTGCTGTCACATTGCTCTATAAAACCTCACATACAGTAGATATGCATATGCAGAAAAATAACTAGAGATGCAAAATGCATATGCAAACAAGATGCTGAAATTATACAAGGAAAAAATGTTAAACCCTCAAGACACACAAGTGTGCATATACACAATACACGCTCCCTCTCTATTTTTCTTCCTAATTCTGTATTTCACCTCTACTGGAGTCAGAGTTAGAGCATACAAGCATACTTAGGTGTATGTGTATGTAAACATACTAGTACCAATTTTGGAAGGGAGTGGGTGAGAAGAGGAAAAATGTGTAAGATCCTATCCAACTGACTTCAGCAAGAGCAATGAGCACATATCAGGATTCAGAATCTGGTCCAATGTTTTTAGTTTCCCTGGAAAGAGGCTGCCTTTTATCTTCATATACCCTTATATGTACATTGTTGGCAGAGTGGTAGTGACACTTACACCTATCATTAAGATACCTAACATTTTTTGACATATTTTTATTTTTTATATATGAAGATTTAAACAAACAGGACACACATCCTCACATGTTTCTCCTACCCCCAGACAAATAATCTTTAACAATTCAATAAGTTATGGAGCAAGAGAATTCATTGGTTTCACCACTCATGTAGATCTGCGGCCATGTTCTAGCTCTGAGGAAGTATTTCTCTGGTTGATTCACTTGTATTATCAAATCTCAAATGATGCAGACTTCTGTTCAATAGATTTAAGACTCTTCTACACAGGATTCTCTCACTTTACTGTTTGGTGTGAGTACCAGTATTACTAGGAGTCTGGTGGCACCCTAAAGACTAACAGATTTATTTGGGAATAAGGTTTCGGGGTTTTTACCCACGAAAGCTTATGCCCAAATAAATCTGTTAGTCTTTAAGGTGCCACCAGACTCCTTGTTGTTTTTGTAGATACAGACTAACACGACTACCCCCTGATACTTAGTATTACTAGGGTCACATGACAACTCCCCGGGGTTGGATTCAGCTGAAGCTGTTGCCTGTTTCTTCTGTTCAGAGTTCCTTGACCAGGCAAGACCTCTGGGTGCAGCTATGTCCACTAAGTTGTTCAATATTACCAAAACAGAGTCTTCTTTATGAAGCTTAGGATACCATTCCAATAAAGTAGAAAGCGTTTTTAGACCTTTGAAATTTGTAGTCACTCAGTAGTCCTTTAGAAGGATCATTGAGGGTGAAAATGTACTTCTAAATTCAGCAGGGTTCTGATCTGTTGACTCATTAACAGGTGAGTTAGGATTACGCCAAGATCTGTGTGAGGGGTTGCCTTATAGCTCAGCAAAGCTAGTATGAAGTCTTTTGATAGTAGAATTCTCTCAGCAACCTGCACTGCTCTCTCCACCAGTTCATTCCTTTGTGTACAGTGAGGGCTTAAAATTAACGTATGTGAAATTGTACCTATCATAAAAGTTTGGAAATCAGCACTGGGAAACTGTGGCTCAGTGTGAGTGGCTATTGGTTCTGAAATGCCAGAAAAAGACGAAAGTTAAAAGATATCTTCTTTTGACCTGTTGTCATATGGGTTAAATGAGAAGTAGAATTTCTGCCAAGAAAATTAGTCAAGGGATACCATGGAGGTATGATCCTTGTTAGGCAGGTCTAGTGCTATTTACTTCACCCATCCAAGACCTAATGGGTAGTATCCTGTGGATATGAGAGATTTTTTAAGTTGTGTCTATTACTCAAGCATCCATGATTCCACCTTGTATTCTAGGTCCTGCCCTATGGTGGACCACCACTCTGACATTTGGGCTCACTCCCATCATATTGTGAGACCTTCTTTTCCCAACATGTATCATTTCCAATATGTTATCCTGCAAAGACTGAGCGACTATGACATAATTGCCACAGGTAATTGGATTTTGAGCTTTGGTGATTTCCCCTCTCCTTGTAACAGTCACATGTTGGATGTGGGACTCCTGATAATTAACCAGGCCACCTATCTTGGATTCCTTTTGCTGCTGTGTGTTAACACTTGTGGCTATTTCAGTTTGTTTGAATTTGTGCGGACGGTGTAGCAAAGAAATGCCACTCAAAAATTACACCCACATAATCATCTTCAGCTTCTGGAAAATTTTGGTGGCCAACAGGACTTCTCAATAAGGTGTCATCCAGCTCAAAGGATTTCCCTGGCACATATTTTGCAATAGGTTAATATCTCAAATGCATGAACATTCCCTGCCATCTAACGGGAACCTTATCTAGATTTTTACTGTTTGTGACTGGCATGAGTGGCTTGAGGAATCACTAACTCAACATTTTCAAGACCTAGCACATATCCTGTGAACGTCTCACATTCACATATGCTCAAATATCTGCTATTTTATTTTAGTCTAGCAGCATCACTTGCCTTCAGACCTTGTTTTTCCTTACGTTATGTTCTTCCACTGACTGGCCATAAACTAAACTGTCACCCACAAAACTCTGCACTCCCTCCAGGCTCCACAGAATCTTGATTTCCTCCCTCCCTTTAAAAGATTTCTGGGGTGCCAGTGATGCATAATGCAAAACAAAAGTAATATCTTCTGAATGGCTTTATAAAAGTTGTCAGCTTGGTATTGCCAGTGACAAGTGAAACTAGCCAAAATCCACTATTTGGATCTAGTGCAGAGAATAGTTATGCAGATTCAGAAAGAACTCAAACATCTGACACTATTTCATTGGACAATAGTTTAAAAAAATCAAGAGTCACTTTCCTCTAACAGTGAATAAGGAACTTTATGGGAATAAGGGAAACCAGTATTGTCCCTTGTCCCTAAAGCTACTCTGTGATTCTTTCTCTGTCTCTCCACAGGGCTTCCGCCTAGAATCATCCCTACCCCCCCCTCCCCCCCGTGCCCCTGGTTTCCTTCCACAAATTTAAAGAAACACTACATATATCCTTACATATCTGCTATGTAAAATCTAACAACTGAATAAGGAATTAAAGATCTGATTGCATTCTGAAGCAGTCTCTTTGTTCTGGTATTTATCAGGATATCAGCAGACTCCCAGATGTTTATGTAGCACTACAGCTCAGTAACCTGCTATATGTAGTTCTCTAGTATTTCCATAATACAACTGTATTTCATATTTGGGAATTGCATGTAGACGTGATAATCACATTTGTATTCAAGAAAGTGAATACTGTAATTATAGTCCCCAGTATGGGTGCCTATCCAACTTCCCATATTTAATATTTCCTCAGACAAAAACCCAAATACAGACAGATTCACATATAGAGTAGGAACAATCTGCTAATCACTTTAAGCTGCATACAAACATTATGCACCAAATGGTTAGTGATAGTGCTGTGAACAGTTCTGTATTATTCCCAATTACATATGGCCAAATTCTGCCCTAAGGCTTCTCATGTGCATGCAATAGAGGTTCATTGCCTGGAGTCAGTGGGAACATTTCACATGGGTCCAAGTAAAATCTGCCCATTATTTAGCTGTAACTGAAAAAATTAATCTTGGAAAACTCAGCACAAATTTTGTAGAATGAAATGGAGTGTCCCACACCACTCTAATTGTAATAGACATCAGCATGTTAGCTTTACATCCCGAAGCATGTTTACAATTGCAGAGTATTAGCACTCTGGCCTTCTGACCTGTCTGGAGTTCGCCTCTTCCCGTTTTCGTTCACATCGAGAAGCAGCTCTGAGGAGTCAACAGGTGAGGTGGTGCTGGCATCCAGAAGCAGCTGTTCATGCTGAGCGAGGTACTGGGCGGGATTCTGCTTGGCCAGCCTTGCACAGTGCAGGAGCTCCCGCTGCAGCAGGGGCAGATTGGCCTGTAAGAGTGTTTCAGAAATTAAGGGAGCAGCTGAACGACTCTCAGGCAGTTTCACAAAGATGAAGTAGCAAAATTAGAAATCAATTAAAAGCCCACTATTTCGTTCATCTTGACTTATATTTATTTTAGTTAGCCGTGTTAAACCATATAGCCTCATTAGAGGTTTGAGTCATGGCTGAAATACATGTGTGTGCACACATGAGAGTGGAAGAGTTTATTTGCTGAACCATAAAACAAAACTGAAAATGCTACAAGAAAAACAAACAAACGAAAAAAAACAATCTTCAGGTCCAAATCTTTAAAGGGTGGCAAGAGCACAGCACTAGCTCACTTTATTTCCTTTCTTGTTATTACACAATATTTGTGTTTCTCTACAGCTGCTGTCTTTACGTGCAAAACAACTCTCCTATGTAAATTTAGTATTCAGATTGCAAAGTACTAACTTTCATTTTTTCTTGACTTAAGGATGAACACCCAATTCTAACTCGGCACATGTTTATGCATTAGCTACAGTATTTAGTTATGTTATCACATACTACAGAAGTTATCAAATACTACATATTTTTTTCTACACTCTCAAATACACATACAATCTTAAAACATGTGAACAGATTATTAAAGATTTTAGAGTAATGCAAGTGTGCAATGAGACAAAGTTACATGTATGTTGTTGAACCTAACTTTTTGTGACTTTTAAACAATTAACTACTGCTATAAAAGTCCATTTTTTAAATGGATAAGTATTTTTAAATCATAGAATCATAGGACTGGAAGGGACCTCGAGAGATCATTTAGTCCAGTCCCCTGCACTCATGGCAGGACTAAGTATTATCTAGACCATCCCTGACAGGTGTTTGTCTAATCTGCTCTTAAAAATCTCCAGTGATGGAGATTCCACAATCTCCATAGGCAATTTATTCCAGTGCTTAACCACCCTGACAGTTAAGAAGTTTTTCCTAATGTCCAACCTAAACCTCCCTTGCTGCAATTTAAGCCCACTGCTTCTTGTCCTGTGCTCAGCATTTAAGAAGAACAACTTTTCTCCCTCTTCCTTATAACAACCTTTTATGTACTTGAAAACTGATATCATGGCTCCTCTCAGTCTTCTCTTTTCCAGACTAAACAAACCCAATTTTTTCAATCTTCCCTCAGAGGTCATGTTTTCTAGACCTTAATCATTTTTGTTGCTCTTCTCTGGACTTTCTCCAATTTGTCCACATCTTTCTGGAAATGTGGTGCCCAGAATTGGGAGGCCTAATCAGTGCAGAGTAGAGCGGAAGAATTACTTCTCATGTCTTGCTTACAACACTCCTGCTAATACATCCCAGAATGATGTTCACTTTTTTTGCAACCGTGTTACACTGTTGACTCATATTTATCTTGTGATCCACTATGACCCCAAGATCCCTTTCCACAGTACTCCTTCCTAGGCAGTCATTTCCCATTTTGTATGTGTGCAACTGATTGTTCCTTCCTAAGTGGAGTACTTTGCGTTTGTCCTTATTGAATATCATCTTATTTACTTCAGACCATTTCTCCAGTTTGTCCAGATCATTTTGAATTATAATCCTATCCTCCAAAGCACTTGAAACCTCTCCCAGCTTGGTATCATCCACAAACTCAAAATGGCTGAGAAGGATTTGCTCCATCTTTAAAAAGAAATTAACCTTTTGAAATAGACCAAGCATGGAACACTTCAGCCCAAAATGTTTTGAAAAGTTTCAAACACATGAGAAAGAGGTTATAAGAGAAAATGCTTTGCCACCTTAGTTAAAATCATATGACACCAGACACCAATTATCATATCCTGGTGATCAAAAGATGTACCACGTACCAAACAAATAGGTATGGACCATCATCACTATTCTTGCTACAGCCTTTCTGTATTTAAAAAAATATAACATTCTTCTCAGGGACTAAGGGTGCATCTATACAGCAAAAAGAACCAAAAACCAAAAGCGGCAGTAAGTCTCAGAGCTCGGGTCAGCTGACTCGGGCATGTAGGCTTGGGCTATGGAGCTAAGAACAGCAGTGTAGACATTCGAGCTCAGGCTGGAGCCTGGGCTCTGAGACCTTCCAACCTGGCAGGCTACTCTGCTATTTTTAGCCCTGCACCAGGAGCCTGAGTCAGTTGACCCAGGCTCTGAGACTCGCTGGTGCGGGTTCATTTTTTGCTGTAGACATATACTTAGAAGCATAATTTGCTATTGGAAATAAACAGCCAGTGCTACCACTTAGTCTACAGGCCCTCAAGAGAGTTAGAAAGACATTGCTGTAGAACTTTAGGACTCTAAAAGTTCATAGAACCTTTTCAACATTGTATTTTGTGAAAGTGAACAAAACATTAGCCTATCTATATTCACTATTAATAAGATGCCTACTATCTAATAGATATCATTCCAATTTTGCTGGCAGTGGCAACCACCACAACTGGGATAGGGGGGAGAAGGGGCTTTAAGAGCTCTTCACACATCAGAATAAAATTGGTCCAGCTAGCTGCCTGACTTGATGGAGGGACGTAGTGAAACTAACAATGCAAAGAGAATTATACATATATAAAATTCTGAGAAATTGTAGGGTCAGAACCTGGATTACAATACTGCCATACAATTATATAGTGCTTTTCATCTTCAGTACTGTATGAACTTAAATTAACCCCAAAAACACCCATCTGAGGTAGGAATGTAGCAACATACCCATTTCACAGATGAGAAAAGTGGAGAACAGATTCATATGATTTATTCAGGGCCACAGACAGTGAGAGTCAGTATTAGTACTCATACATTCCTGGCTCCTAGCTCCCTGCTTAAACCTTACAGGTAGGTGCCAACTTTTTAAACTAGGTTATTCTGTGGGATCAACAAAGCTGCCAGTTAATATAGTAGTGTGCTCAGATACTATGGTAACAGGTGAACCTATAAAGCCATAAGATACAGAAACGAAGTCATGGTCCAATGTATCACAAATTACACTAACAAAAAAATCACTGAGCTTTATGTAAAGAAATAAAAGTACTGAGTGGACTTGTCTAAAAAAATCATTGCTGTGAATTTTTCATTTACAATTTTGTTTTGTTGCTTTTTGCTTTGTTTCCCAAACCTCAGTGAAGTCTCATCTGATCTTAAATGCTCCAAGAAGATTTAAAAATTTTATTAAAGTTAATGTTTAAAATTAAATATACACAAAGTTAAGAGAGAAGGTACTGTACATCTGGGGTCAGGCTTGAGTTATGAGGGATTACAGGTATCGCTTACAAGGATCACAAGATACATACATATCACATAACCAGCATAGACCCAGATTGGGGTGCGGGAGTTTTTAAAGCGTCAGTGGATAAGTGGGCTCGGGTACGCCACCCAGGGAATGTATTAAGAGTCCAAGTCAGTATCAGTGTGGTGAATAAGTACATAGGTGGGGTGCGTCCCTTGGTTCATCAGGGAAGGAAGTGGATTGTCTATTTTCAGACCAAATAATCTGTCACCCAGATATGGAACACTAATACTAAGGTAATTTTATCACTTAACTTATTATGAAGGAGGCTTTTTAATGTAAGTGGGTACAAATAGGTATAAACTGGACATGAATAAATTCAAGTTGGAAACTAGAAAAAGGTTCTAACAGCCAAAGGAGTGAGGTTCTGCAACAACCTTCCAATAGGAGTAGGGGGGAGGGGAAACGGCAACCTAACTAGTTTTAAGAAGGTGCTTGATCCATTTATCATGGGGTTGCCTGTGATAGCAGGGGATTGGACTCAACATCCCAGGTAGGGTGACCACCCATCTCTA
>NC_048299.1:239457562-239546405 GCF_013100865.1 Trachemys scripta elegans
AGTTTGGAATGAAATTCTTCAATTGTCAAAGTAGAATTCTGTAGAAGGAAAAAAAATTCTGTCTTGGTGACATAAACAATGAAAACGCTTAACAAGAGAAATATTAGCCAAAATATTCTGTACCAAAACTTTGCTTAATACCCATGTTCCTCCTAATGCAATATCAGAAAATTATGCATGTTACAGAGTAAATAAATGTACTCATCTAAAAATATAGATGTAACTACATCTGAACACAGTTTCACTGCAGTGGGAGTGAATCATTTTACAAACAATCCATTTATTAGGTATATAAAGAGCAGCACTGAATCTCTCAGATATTCATTGTCCATGGCTTGAAGCAAGGGCTTGAGCATCCATAGTGCCAAGCATTTCTTATATGGTGATAAACACCCTCATTTCCCCTGGATTTCAAAGAGTTAAGGGTGCTTGCTATTCAAACAGAATTTGCCTAATCCACATAGAATAGGAGGCACCATGGCAGCACAAACACAATTGTTAAATTTAAAATGGTGCCCACTATATTTTAATTCTCAGTAGAGGATTGGGAAGTAACAGGAGCATATTAACATATGTATTATAGGTGTAAATAATTCACTTTTTAAGGACACTTATTCCTCATCCGTTGGCAAATATATCTCAAAATTACTAAATCGCATCTAGGATTATATCGTACATTAGACAACCATACTACACAGAATTATTTACTACTTACATTCACTTGTACCTGTGCAAACCCAAGCAAGGCAGTTCAGAGTGCAGGGAAATCACAAAGTGCAGGGAAATCACTGAAGGCATAATTTGAGGACAATGGGCTGCACAGGTCTAACTGAATAAGCAGTTATTCTGTTATAGGTGGTGAGGTTTAAGAAGGAAAGGTCCCAGCTAGATTCCCAGAGCACAGATGACGTTTGGCAAGTTAGAAAACAGTGCTACTTATAAACAGAGGAGCACATCTGATAAGGAAATCATTGAGAAACAATAACATGGAATCCCACAAAACCACCCTTAGGGTTCCATTTTTCAAAGCAGAATCACATAAGTAAGCCTAAAATTGAAGCTGTAGTTACTAAGAATGGAGAACTGTCACCTTCAAGCACACATTCACCAGATGCTCATTACATTTTACAGACTTGGACTCCACTGTTATTGCCAGTTACCTCAGCCCATGCAAGACAATTTCCCTGGCACACAGCTAATCCTAGCTTTCCACTGAAGTCAATGGGAGTTTTGGGTATGCAACTAAATACAGAGTAGGGCTCCTAGCAAGTCATGGAAGCGTAACATTTAAGTTGCACTGTCTAAGGTGCATTTTTAGTTCATAGTTATTGTTGGTTTGTTTATTTGTCATGGTACTGACCAGATTTTTTTAGAACTGTACAAAAACATATGTGTGACATATGTGGTCTGATATTCAGCGGTGGTAGCACTCGCAGCTCCAGATGAAGTCAGTGGCAACTCAAGTGGTAACATCTGGAAATCAGACCACGAATTTTATTTTCTAGTATATCCAAGCCCAGCTGAATGAGCTATATAGATGTACATGGGAGGCAACATTGTCAGTGGCAATAAGAAGAAACCTGGGTTCAATTTCTAGTGCTGTCACAGAATGGCAAGTGATTATGGGCAAGTCATTTAACCTCTCCGCATTTTAGTTTCTCTGTCTTTAAACTGGGAAAGTTATTCAAAATGTACAGATAAACAGCATTGTAAAAATATTATTTCTACATACCAGGAATTCCATACAATTACCATAATAAATAACATGATATACAACTGCAATACACTGGCTTAGCACATTAAATCCCTCTTGCAGTTGGCCTAAGTGACTACAGGTCTTCGCTGGACAGGTCTATGCGAGAAAAGGTTATAAGAATACCAGCAAATCCTCCTACTGTACATTAAGCTTATATTAGCAAAAATGGTTTTTCTAGTACAGTAGAAGCCCTATTTTACAAACTAATTGAAGGTTGAGGAGATCATAAAAATCAAAAAGTTCATAAAATTAAGCATCTCAGAATTACTGTAGGCATGGTACATACCTTGCAGTATGGTGCAACACACTGCCTTCTTCTCCTCTTCTTGTCTTTCAAACCACGGCAAAGCAATTTTCAATACACTGAACACATGCTGACTTTTTCCTTTATCGACAGCACTTTTGTTATGCAATTTTTTCATCATTGGAAAAAATGGTTTGTATAACTGGCCATTCGTAAGACTGGTGTTCATAAAATCAAGCTTCTATTACAGGGGTTCTCAAACTTAATTGCCCCGCGACCCCCTCCTGACAACAAAAATTACTACACAACCCCAGGGGGAACTGAAGTCTGAGCCCATCCAAGCCCCACCGCCCGGGGCAGGGGAGGGCCAAAGCCAAAGCCTGAGCCCCTCCGCCCCTGGTGGGGGGAAAGAGGGGGCAAAGCCGAAGCCAAAAGGCTTCAGCCCCAGGCAGAGGGCCTGTAACTTGAGCTCCACTGCCCAGGGCGTGGGCTTTGGTCCCAGGTGGAGGGGCTTGAGCTTTGGCTTTAGCCCCAGGCCCCAGCAAGTCTAAGCCAGCCCTGGCGACCCCATTAAAATGGGGTCGCAACCCACTTTGGAGTCCCTACCCAGAGTTTGAGAATCCCTGTTCTATTATATAGCTTATACAGATTTCCATGCAAAATAAGCTATACTGTCAAAAGCATTTTTATACCAGTATAACTACATGACGTACATTTTTTTGCCAGTATAGACAGGTTTTAATTTATTCATTTATTTTAAATCATACCCCTAACTGAAATTACTATACTGGCAAAAGTTTCTAATGGAGACCTGGGCTGAAATAGACTACTACTTACTGACAGCTAGTGGATTTACTTCTATTAGCTCTAATGGCAGGGTGCAGGGAGGCAGGTTCTCCTGGTCCCAAGTTCCATAATCCCAGAATAACCACAGTGCATGCATGCATCAACTGTTTATTACACAACTACTAATACATCTTCCAATTTTTAAAGTTAAAACCTACTATGAACAAAAAAAGATAATAGTCACTGTTATTTGCTTACCACAAGTCCTAGCACAAGGGTACGTACTCTCTCCCCAATCTCTGGTGAAATGTCATTGCCAAACTGCTGTAAGGTTGTAAGAAATCTCTTCAGTTTGCTGAGTTGCCTTGCTCCACAAGCTGGTGGTAACTGCTGATTAGCCAGAGAGGATGAAGAGGAAGATGATGGCCCATTGCTAAAGCCATTAGGTGGAGATGGAGCTCCATTTAATGCTGTTGGTGAATGGCTAGTGCCATTGGTTACTGGTTAGAAAAAAATGGAAAGAAAGAACATTTATAAGTTTAACATGTTCTCTGTTTCACCTTAAAATTGATTGCGTAACTGTGAAAATATGAAGTAGGTGATATTTTGACTCCATTGGTATAATTAAAGATAATTAGTCTTTTGATAGAATGACTCTCCACAGTTCATGTATCTTGCACAGAAGCTGGTAATGGATCTGGACAGCACTAGCTCCCATATGCACACATGTCAGACACCTGACATGTTTTCAGACCAGAACAAACATCATCTGGAGGTCAGTCTTTTGTCATAGGCTTATATTAGTGTAACATTTTTTAAAAATAAACTTCTCTGGAAAGAGTGCACACATATTTAGTGGAGGCTAAATTTATCTGAACATTTTTTATCATGTTTTGTACACACACCCGACAGCTGTGTTTATAAAAACAGGACTTTCAAGTTTTAACCTTATGCCACCCAATTAGAAGGCTATTTTCTCTCACACATATTTTATAGCCACTAACATACAGAAAGATGGATTTGTATAAAAAGGTACAACTGGTGCAATGTTCACTGTGAATTTATTGTTAAGATTGAAGGCTTGTAGCCAAGTCTCTGGACTGGGCCTTGGGAATAGATATGGATTTTTTTCCCTGGCTCTTCCTCAAGACTTCCCACGTGGCCTTAGACTTAGCCTCTTCACATCTCAGTTCTCCTTCTATAAAACAGGTCTGACATATTTCCCTACTTCACAGTGCTGTTGTGTGGAACATATTAAATGATTGTGAAGTGTTCTGATTTTTTAGTAATGCGGGCCATGTAAGAACCTTAGACAAATATTATATTTATAATATTATATAAATTATAATTATTTTATATAAATTTATATTATAATATATTATAATAATAATATATCATATTATTATTAATGATAAAATTAGAGGCTAGAACTCACACATATTTAAGAGAGAAGGGGCACCTGCTTTAGTGTTGCTATGCTAGCCTGTCTAGTTTTGAAATTCTTGTTCTCATTCTCCAGAAATGTACCAAATTAAGGCCATCTTTTTCCCTATACTGCCTTACTCGAAAACAGTTATCCAAGCAGAGTGTAACTGCTGTGGGTTTCCTACTTTAATAGCCAGAACAGCAGAAGATGAGTTTTGGGGCAAGGGATGGGCCATATATTTTAGGGCAGATGGGCCCCAACTAGGATACCCTACCTTCTTGAGCAGATTACACTAGCATTTAAGCAACAGCCCTTAGCAAAAGTTAGTGCAGAACAGCTGTGCCCTGGACGAGCACAAGAGACTGTACCTTCCAGAGCACAGTCTCTGGTGAAACTGTTCCTCACACACAGGAGTGAACAATATATTCCATCTAGTGTGGTGGAACCAGGGCCATCCTTAGGCATACGCAGCATACGCAGCTGTGTAGGGCACCCAAAAATTTGGGGCACCCCTGTGTCTTAGTGTCCACCCTCCCACCTCTTCCTATCCCTGTTCTGACCCTTGCAGGCTCCCACCACAGCTGGCTGCTGCAGCCTGGTGAGTCTTCCTCTGGAGGGGATCTAGTATTTAAAAGTAAAAAAGCCTTCCAGCCTGCCAGACCTATTAGCACATTGAAACTTTTAAAGAGCCATTCAAGTGGTAATGAAGCCATTTAACAGGCATTTGCCAAGCCCCAGATAAAAACTGTCAGTTTCTGAATTTGCTGACAAAAACAGTTGTACATTACTATAATATTAACTCAGAACATGTTAGTCTACAGGATCTTAGTTTAAAATTTGCTTTAAAAATATTTCATTAGCGTGTTGCTGAAGATTATAAAATCACATATCTAAAAAATCCTTGCATAGATTTTTATATGCATAAGCTGAGTATTCATCTTTAGTCTTAAATGCTTGGATCTTCAGACATATAGTTTTTTAAATAAATCCTTCAAAAAACCATCCTCATCTAAAATACACATGCGAGCCTGGGCTGCCATTGGGCAGAAACAACAAGGAGTCTGGTGGCACCTTAAAGACTAACAGATCCTTGTTGTTTTTGTAGATACAGACTAACACGGCTACCCCCTGATACTTGACACCATTGGGTAGAGGGGCTCAAGTTTAATAATACTGCATAGGGCCCCATAAAACCTAAGGATGGCCCTGGGTGGCACAGACAACGTGCCAGACATGCTCTATGGACCAATGTAGTGGCAGAACAGGGCCATTTGTTGATTCTTCTGCTGAGCAGGGGCCACTCATATTCCAGCCTTTAACAACAACCTTTCTTTTGCAGAATCAATGCACCCCCATAGCCACCCAAAAACTGAACAAGCCCTGAATTTGGCCCGTGATGTACCATAAAACATTCTTCCACAAATAACAAATGGAGAATCATCTACATGGGAGGATATAAAATTAAAAAATGACAGGTGGCTGCCCACTGAAAACACTGAACAGACAGACTGGTGACACACTGAGCTCACTACTCTCTATAACACAAACATTATTTTAACATTTTCTTAGCCACTGGCCTCTCTCAGGCAGTGCCCTATAAAAACATGCCAGCCCCTCTGTTACTTAGGCCATGTCTACACTTACAGGTAGATTGGCCCTGCTGTGATCGATGCAACAGTGTCGATTTAGCAGGTCTGGTGAAGACCCGCTAAGTCAATGGCAGAGCACTCTCCCATCGACTCTGGTATTCTAGGTACCCAAGAAGAGTAAGGTAAGTCGACCTAAGCTACATTGATTTCAGTTACATTATTTATGTAACTGAAGTAGCGTAAATTAGGTCAATTTACTGCGGTAGTGTAGACCAGCCCTTAGTAACAGCGAGTTATCCTCTCGCATAGCCATCCCTATTTCTTGATTACAACTCTTCTTTCACCCATTTTGAATGCTGCCAACTCTCACTAAATTTCAGCAAATTTACCACAATTCTGTGGCATTTTCAGAGTGATTTCTGCCAAGCAGTAGATATAGCAGCAGTTCCATTTTGAAAACACCAGATTCTTAGATTCCAAGGCCATTGTTATCAGATTGACCCCCTGTATAACACAGGCCATAGTATTTCCCCCAAATAATTCCTAGCCTTTAGAAAAACATCCATTCTTGATTTAAAAATGGTCAGTGATGGAAAATTCATCCAATGGTTAATTACTCTCACTGTTAAAAATTTATGCCTTATTTCCAATCTAAATTTGTCTAGCTTCAACTTCCAGCCACTGGATTGTATTTTACCTTTTTCTGCTAGACTGAAGAGCCCATTATTAATTATTTGTTCCCCAGGTAGATATTTATAGACTGTAATCAAGTCACCCCTTAATCTTCTTTTTGATAAGCTAAATAGATCAAACTCTTTGAGTCTATCACTATAA
Source organism: Trachemys scripta elegans (assembly GCF_013100865.1). NCBI lineage: Eukaryota > Metazoa > Chordata > Testudines > Emydidae > Trachemys > Trachemys scripta. The sequence continues at coordinate 239,464,198 of NC_048299.1, forward strand.
GGCATGTTTTCTAATCCTTGAATCATTCTTGTGGCTCTTCTCTGAGCCCTCACCAATTTATCAACACCCTTCTTGAATTGTGGATACCAGAACCAGTCACAATATTCCAGCAGCAGTCGCACCAGGGCCAAATATAGATGTAAGATAACCTTTCTATTCCTACGCGAAATTACCCTATTTATGCATCTGTAGCGGGATGGTTACCCGCTCCTGCCCTGAGGGGTTTAAAACAGCCCTGGAGGAGGGCTGTGGAAGGGCAAGATGCCTGGGCTGATTCGGAGGAAGCCGGCTCAGCTGGGGCCATGCCCCAATCAAGGCCCAGCTGGCCCTATAAAGGCTTGAGCCAGGAGTTCAAGCAGACAGAGTCTCTCTCTGACTGGAGAGGGAGACAGGCCTGGCTGCTGGAGAACTCACCTGGGGACCTAGAGTGAGGCAGGGCTAGGGAAAGGCCTTAGGAGCTGGGAAGCCCTAGGCCAGCAACTCCCCAGGCTGCAGGGCCTAGTCTTAGGCCCACCTAGGTATTGGGCTTACAGAGGGGCAGCCTGAGGGTGGGTAAAGGCAGCCAGTCCAAACCCTTTTGCCTATGATGAGTGGCTGATACTGCAGTCTGCCCCAGTGAATGGGGACTAGATGGAGACTGGGCAGTAGCCAAAACTGAGGCGAAGTGGGGATGGTGGGTGGGGAAACCCAAAGAAAGTGGGGTACTGCCAGGGGGGGCAGCACCCAAGGCAAGGGCACTGGGGTCCTGGGAGGGACACGGGGGTCAATGGCAAGCGGATCACTGGCCTGCAGAGGGCGCTCCTGGGTCAAAGAGCTAATTCCTGAGGACGACCAGTAAGGGGTGCCGCAGGAGTGAGTCTGAGCTGTGTTAAAGCATCCCAAGATCATATTAGCTCTTTTAGCCACAGTATCACACTGGGAGCTCATGTTCAGTTGACTATCCACTACAACCCAAATCTTTTTAAGTCACTGCTTCTCTGGATAGTCTCCCATCCTGCAAATAATGCCTATATTCTTTGTTCCTAGATGTATACATTTACATTCACTCATATTAAAATGCATAGTTTGCTTGTGCCCAGTTTACCAACTGATCCAGATTGCTCTGTATTAGTGACCTGTACTCTTCATTTTTTACCACTCCCCCAATTTTTGTGTCATCTGCAAACTTTATTAGTGATGATTTTAGGATTTCTTCCAGGTCATTGATAAAAATGTTAAATAGTGTAGGATCAAGAACCGATCCCAGTGGGACTTCGCTGGAAACACACCAGCTCCATGACAATGCCCTGTTTACAATTATTTTTCAAGACCAATCAGTTAGCCAGTTTTTAATCCTTGCTATGTGTGCCATGTTCACTTTATGTGGTTCTATTTTTCTAATCAAAATGTAATGTGGCACCAAGTTACTAGGGAACATGGCTCCTAGGTTGGGTGGCTCCTGCAGAGCTTCAGAATAAGAACATAAGAACGGCCATACTGGGTCAGACCAAAGGTCCATCTAGCCCAGTATCCTGTCTTCCGACAGTGGCCAGTGCCAGGTGTCCCAGAGGGAATGAACAGAACAGGTAATCATCGAGAGATCCATCCCCTGTCACCCACTCCCCATTTCTGGCAAACAGAGACTAGGGACACCATCCCTGCCCATCCTGGCTAACAGCTATTGATGGCTATTAGCCAGGATGGACACAACTCCAGCATGTGTGCTGAGTAGGGGAAGCAGTATCCAAACCAGAGAGGAGCTGGCTTAGGGAAGCCCCAGACAGCAGCCACGGCAGCTCCAACCCATGCTCCTCTTAATGCTGCATTGGGGTGGGTATCTGAATTAATATAGTACATTAAATACAGTAAAGATTGTGAGGCACTCAGATACTATGGTGAGGGGAGCCATATAAGTACCTAAGATAATGTAAGTGAAGATTTGGAAAGGATGGGAGTGTGTCACATCTCCAGCAGGACACTGACCAGATGTCCTCTGCCTCCTCACTCACTGCTCTGAGGTCTATACTGAGTCCATACAGGCGGGGACAAGGGGCAGTGGACCAAGGAGAATGACTTAGAAGGCCCAGAAAAGCAGGGAGCACAGAACCTCGGGAAGGGTCAGGAGAACCAGGCAAATACTGTGTTCAGAGGAGGCAGTAGATAGGGACTGTCTGGGAAGCCTGAGGAAAGTGTCCACAGGGAACAGGAAGAAGTAGAGGCCCTACCTTTGTGTGTACATTTTCCATCTGGAAACGCGTGCGCAAACACACACACACACACACACACACACACACACACACACACGGTAAGGACTAAGGATGGCACATTCTGAAAATAATTAAACAAACAACAAAAAAGGAAGCAATACACAATAAATAAATAACATAAATAAACACAATTTTTGTTTTAAATCTTATCTCAGTCCCCTGATGGTCAAATTTGTAGGTTGGCAAAAGTCTGTGTTGTTGACAAAACAGAATTTAATATTTGCAATTTTCAACAAAACCGTGAACAAGTTAGTGATTCTTCTTCTGTAAACACCAACCAGCCCAGAAACGGATACACTTGGGCTGTGGACATTCACATATTATTGGGAAACAGACACTAGAACAGTACTGTTTGTACTGTAACTTGGCACTGTTATAGGCAGATGCCAGATCACTTGAAGATTAAAAAGTTTTAAAGTTAGAGGTAGGTTTGATATCAACAGCATGAGGAAAACAAAGGAATCCTCTAAAATGCATCGGTTCACATAGATTCTAGACTTATCCAACAAACACAAATTCTGCAAAGCCTACAGATACTGATTAAAGGAAAGCTATGTCCTCTTCTTCTTGTTATTGATAATAGAGTTTTACAGCATCCATAATTGTGCTTGGCATTTCACACAAGATACAAGTCACAGCTCTGATGAACTTACAATTTAATATTGCAATCCTGCAACAACTTAAAGAACATGCAAATCTTTAAGTACATGAGCAATCCCTGAGCCTACTCACATGCTTAAAGTTAAGCAGTTTTATAAGTCTTTGCAGGATCAGTGCCTATGAGTGAAATTTATGCCTGTGCAGAAGGCTAGTACAAATATTATTCACCATTTAAGTCACATGTAAATCTTCCAAATAGGGCTCCCCTGGAATTTAAGAGGTACCCAGGCCTTGCACTTGCATTCTGCACAGGGGTAAATTGCATGTGCTAAATGGTGTACCTGACAGACAAGGAGGGGGCAAGGGACAAGGGTTGCAGAAATAAAATGGTGCTGTTACTGTGTGTAAGCATACACATGCCTACATGGTTCACAAGTATTTATATTAAAAAATGTCAACACACTTTTATTTTTATATTATAACAATGCAGTGTAAGAGACAAAAAATATTTATTTTTAGAAATGGGGGAAAGAAAATAGAATAATGAATAATGACCCAGATAATGGACCAGATTCTGATCTCAGTTACACCAATATAAATGCAGAGTAACGCCATTGATGTCAATGCAGATTTTTTTGCATTTGTATCAGGTTAACAGAGACTGGAATCTGGTCCACAGTGATTGAAGTAAGTCAAATAGTCACAGGCTAGGGATTTCCAGATTCAGTGTGACTGGTTTGAGATAAAAAGATATTTCAGCATCTTTTGAAAACATGACTGTTAATGTAATTCCTGGTTAATGTTTATTAATTTATTTTCAGGAGGAAGGAGAGGGAAAGGGCATTTATCTTTGAATATCTTTGTCTTTCCCCTTCAAAAACAGATTAATACTACTGCATTTATTCAAAAGGGAATGCGATTTCACCACACAACAATAAAGCTGAGAAGAAAGTCTCCATATTTCTTTTATCAGGAATTATATCATTGGAGCAAGAGTGCAGGGGAAGTTAGCACTGACTATTCTTTCACTATGCACCCAACCCACCAATAAATTAGGACACCTCTGAACTGACTGGCTTCACAGATTAAAATGTACTGATCTGTAGTGTTCTTAGTTTTGCGTAATGACTTTATTGCAGTATAATGAATTGCTGCTCTAGTCATGTCAGATAGGGTTCTCTTCACATAATTTATTTCTTACATACAGGAAAAATCAAAATCTCACATGCAAAAGAATATGGAACAAAGCAAGAAAATAAGTCTAATTACACGTTGTGGGTGTGAATGAACTGGTTCTTGGAGCTCCTTGGGTAGTGGGAGGAGGTGGCATTGTTGGAGGCGTCAGCCTGGATTGCGTCTTCACATCCACGGGTGAGTCTGGCATTGTGGAATGCTTCTCAGTGCGATCTGTAACATACCACATGAACACACTATTTTATTTCTCCAAATACAACAGTTCTGAATAAAAAGCTTAACCATGAACTAAGCAGCTTCAGCAGCTTCTGCGGAAGATAAACATATTTATCTACTTCAGCTTGTTTTTTCGAGATTACATCGTTGAAACTGCACTTAAGAAGGTGTAACACAGATAGGACCTCATTTATAAGCAGGGTCGTATTATCTTGTGTTTTTATTTCTAGCATGTGCAGATGCTACCCCAAAAACAGTATTGGAGCTGCAATAATGCCACCTCACTTGAAGGCTTTAACATTAGCCAAAAGGAGAAATTAGATGAAGAGTCAGGAAGGTAATAAATCCCCTTACGACAACTCTGGAAGAACAAAAACCTGAAGCGCTTTTGTACAGGTGAGATATTGGCCATAGCCAGCGCTCTTCATGACTGGTTTTCCCTGTAGCACATGCTGCCTTCTTCATCTTTTGTCTTTGTAAGTATAACGGATATCAGGGTTAATACTGCCTGTCTCCTGCCCAGGTTTACCAGTCCGCCTCCTGGTTCTTTTTTAAATCAACAAGAAATAAATACCATATGCCATATAACACAAGGTATCTTTGGCAGACTCAGGACTCGTGCATTTATACTAGTTTATTATTAATATAAAAAACACTGTCAGCTGTTTCAATTTATACCTTTAACATCAAGGACAACTGCAGGCATCCTCCAATTCTGGGAAATTTAAAGAAGCAAGAAGAAAAAGGACTAGACAATTCTCCTGATGCAAGATATTTGCCACTGAAACTACAAGATTTAACTCTGTTTTACCAGCTTTTATACCTAAATTCAAGAAGTACATTTGGAAAAAAAAAGAAAATCTTAAAATCTGTACATCAAGAATGGGCAAAACAAAGCAATACACCATTTACCTATTTAAGGCCACACTGTGATTGCCTTACTCACATCAGCAGTTCATTGAGACTCCTGGAGTAAGTAAGATGATCACATTTAGCCTTTAGTGGTCATTAGCTACTAATGTAACTTTTCCAAAGTTATTCCCCAGGAAAAACAATTGCAAAAATATTTGTTCTTGAGAAGATGAGACCTTAAAACTGTCGATAAAAACAGATACAAGATACACACAAATACATACATAAAATTATATACACACATGATATTATATATAACATGCACATATGTGTATTAAAGAGGGATTCCAGTAATATATTTTTCAATAGAAATATTTTAAAGGATCTTTAGAAATAATACCAGTTCATTTAATTTAAAAAGAGCAGGTAATACCAAAGAATGTTGTGGTCCCAATCCCTTACTACTAAGAAACTACAGAAATATGACATGGCCACATATTCTGCAAAGTTTTGCAGTTGCAGAAGCTATATTCAACATTTTCTTTCTCTTTTTGAAAAAAAGACCAGTTTCTATAAAGAGAGTTGTTAGTTTTTTTCAGACTTAAGAAATAAAAAACCCTAAGACTGAGAAAGTAAAACCATATGAGTGGAAGGGAATATACTTTGTAATCATAGCAGTAAAGAATCTGCAGTGTTGATCTAAGGTCAATAATCTCTGTAGTGTAGTAAACAGTGTCCAAAAAGACTGGCTGAAATTGTAAGGCATCTACACAGCCAGGTGAAGTGTGGTAACTCAAATAATGGGAGCAATTATGTTTTCCATACAAATCTCTCTCTGTATTGCTATGCTGAAACATTTAAACCAACAACTGCAACAAATCATTTATTTAAAATAAAGAACTTTGGAAATTAGCCTCAAAATGTTAATTACTTTCTTAATAGTTTAATTTATCTCACACTCACCTCAACCAACCTCAGCAACAAGGGAATAAATAGCTTTCAACTCATGTTGCAGCTGAGGGAAAGAGGCACAGCAGTGAGTAGAGGCCCTCCTAAATAAAGGCAAATATTTCTGCCATGCCAAGAAAGGAGAGAGAAAGGGAGGCTTGCCAGAGCTGGCTGGGAGATAACAGTGGGAACTGCTGGTCCATCTGGTTTTCATTCTGCTAACACTCACATTGAACTGTTAGAGAAGGCAGTCCAGGTACACAGATTTGAAGCATGTGGGAGCACAGACACAGCCAGGGAGAAGATGGAGGTGGGTGGAGGAAAGAGAGAGAGAAGTCAAAACTCCACTAGCAGTCTGCTGGTCACACTGAGCAGGCACAATCTGTATCCTCCCATTCAACTGTTGATAACTAAAAGCAATTCTGCTATCATGAACAATCACAACTTCTTCCTTCCTCCCCGCAAGTCCACTTAGCTTTTGATCTGGCCTGAATTTTGGAACAATCCCTACTCAGAGGGAAAATGAGCACATTTAAGAAACAGACTAGACTGGTTTATATTTTGTTATTTAAATGGACCATGTAGTTGCACTAGTGTATTGTTTTTGTGCTCCAGTTTCAGATTTTCAATATATTATAACCTGTTCATGTAACGATCCAGGATTTCTTTTTAAATGATTTTTATTCACTAATTTATTATGTCCTTAAGCACGTAGGTTTATCTTTAATTACAGTAGTAAGTATAACTATTGTTACCCAGAAATGCATTAGCACCACTCCTGTTAGGGTGACCACCTTTTCAAAAGGCAAAAGGGGGACTCATGCAGGAGTCCTGCTCCTCTCTGTGGCCCCAGCTCTGCCCCCTCCTCCCTGAGCCACCACCCCTGCTTCTCCTCATCCCCCCGAAGCCCTGCACCCTGGCCAGGCTGGAAGCCAGAGCCAGGCCATGGTAAGAGCTGCCTAGGGAGCCTGGGCTGCTGTGGGGAGCCCTGGACCCTCCACCTGCCCTGGGTGGGGGGGGGGAGTGGGGAGATGGCAAGAGCAACCCCCAGCCCATGTCCCCAGGCAGGCCACCCAGGACAGGTGGAGCATCCAGGATTCCCCACAGCAGGGCCTTGGAGGGAAGAGGAGGAGCAGGGGGCAGGGTCTTGTGACGAGGGGAGCTAAGGCCCACCTCAGCCATCCTGCCTCCCACCATGAAAAGGCTGGTGGCACCCCTGAGCCTCAGGCACATATGGAGTGTGTTGCAGGGAATCTGGGTCAAATGCTGTCCCGGAGTCATTGGGGAATGGGACTTGAACTCTGCATTTTGGGACTGTCCTGCCCAATTCTAACAATGCCACACCTGGCAGACTCGAGGCTGCATGCTCTCCTGAAAAGGGTAGGGTTTGCAGTGCCAGAAAGGAAACATAGACTGCAAAGCTTGCTCTTCTGCCTGGAAGGCACAGAACAACCACACAGATATTGAGCCATCCCAGGAGGATGGCCTTCTCCTCTGTACTTGTGTTGGGGACAGGAAGACAGGATACTGGGCTAAAAGGATCTTTGGTCTGACCCACTATGGCCATTCTTATGTTCTCATGTTCCTCCTCTGGCACAAAAGCTCCTCCTGCTGCTCCCAACATTAACTCTCCACCCTTTCCCTGAGCTGTAGATTCCCAGACATGTGCGTACAGCAGGTGCTTCCCAATTCTACTTACCCACCCACAAACTTGCAGAGCCCTGACTACTCTGATTTCAAACACAGGGGCTCCTCAAAGAAGATAAAGGAGTAGAGGGGTGAAGAAGAATTCTGAAGTGTCACCGCTTATACACACTATTACAAATAGTAATAGGGAGGGATAGCTCCCCATTACTGGGGAGGGATAGCTCAGTGGTTTGCGCATTGGCCTGCTAAACCCAGGATTGTGAGTTCAATTCTTAAGGGGGCCAATTAGGGTTCTGGGGCAAAATCAGTACTTGGTTCTGCTAGTGAAGGCAGGGGGCTGGACTCAATGACCTGTCAGGGTCCCTTCCAGCTCTATGAGATAGGGATATCTCCATTTATTATAAATTCTTGTTATTCTAATTGTGAGCCTTGTAATATTTGTTGTTTTTTTTAAAGCCCCAGGTTCTGGAGTCATGTGATTATTACATGAGACTCTTTTCTTTTCTTTTTTAAAATGAAAATTGAAACAGTGTTCACCCTCATAGTTGCAAAGAAAAGCCTAAAAATGTGAACTCTAAAAGACTCAAAAATCTAAAGACAAATAAAAAGGAGCCAACATTTATTATTGTTAAAATTTCATTTTGGAGGGCTCATGTTTTTTGGATGCTTGGGGTTTGTAATACTGCCTATACAGTCTTCACACAAGTCCCATGTGGATTTTTTCATCTCTGTACATATAAAGGGGAGGGAGAGCATCCACTCCACAGCCTAAAGAGGAAGTAGGGTTGCCAGGCATCCGGTTTTCGACTAGAACGCCTGGTCGAAAGGGGACCCTGGCAGCTCCGGTCAGTACCACTGACCGGGATGTTTAAAGTCCGTTCGGCAGTTCTGCAGGTCTAAGGCAGGCTAGTCCCTACCTGTCCTGGCATCGTGCTGCACCCTGGAAGCGGCCAGCGCGCAGTGCCCCCGCCCTGAGCATCGGCTCCGCACTCCCAATGGCCAGGAACCGCAGCTAATGGGAGCTGGGGGGTAGGAGGTGCGTGTGGGTGAGAGCAGCACACAGAGCCTTCTGCTTTGCCCTCCCCCCAACCCCCCCCCCCACCTAGAAGCCGGACCTGCTGGCCGCTTCCAGGGTGCAGCTTGGAGCCAGGACAGGCAGGGAGCCTGCCTTACCCTTGCTGCGCCGCTGACCGGGAGCCACCTGAGGTAAGCCTGCGACCCAACCCCGACTCCCAACCCCTTGCCCCAAATCTGAGCCCCCCCCCAAACCCAGAGCCCCCTCCTGCACCCATAACCCCCCATCCCCAGCCCCACCCGAGAGCCCGCACCCCCAGCCTAGAGCGGATACCCCCTCCTGCACCCCAACCCCTGCCCCAATCCAGTGAAAGTGAGTGAGGGTGGGGAGAGTAAGCCACCAAGGAAGGGGAAATGTAGTGGGTGGGGGCGGGACCTCGGGGCAGGGGTAGGGCCTTGGGGAAGGGGCGGAGCTAGGGTGATCGGTTTCGTGCAATTAGAAATTTGGCAACCATAAGAGGAAGACATATTCACATATATGTTGGTTTACAGGGATTCATGTGCATTTGCTCCATTTTCATTACATATGGGCTCATATGCCTTGAGTTTCACTTGGAATTCAAAAGAACTAAAAAAAAAACCCAACAAAACCCTAGTCAAAACTGTGGAATTCCATGCGGTTTCACATGGTTTTGATGCAAAAGCATAAAACTAAACCCATGTCTGCAAACCTTAATTCATATACACCTAGGGTGAGTTTTGAATCTGTAATTAAACCAGGTGAGTTTTGAATTTGTAATTAACCAGGTGAGTTTTGAATAGCTTCAGGTCCATGATGAAAGCTTCACACAGCCCGTATGTTCACCATCTCTCAAAACCTTACACGTAATTTAAGAGTACAGTTCGAATGGATAGTGAGAACAGCCTATTTCAGGTGTAAGCATTTCTACTTCAGAATACTAATAAGCAGCCAAAGCTCTGGAATGGTTAGTCTAGTCCTACCAAATGGGTCTTAAGCCCAGAGATCCTCCAAACTACAAGAAAAAGGAGACCATCTGCAATTCATTCTGTATTGTTCATTGCAATCAATTCAGGATGGAGATAGATGGTGAAATAATGGGCCAGCCCTAATCCATACACACAAGCCTCTGGAGCAATGACAGATTTAGGATAAATTCAGAAAGTATGTTTCAAGTATGCAGGGATCTATTGCATTTGTTTTGGATTATATTAAAAAAAAACATTTTGAAATATACATTCTTGAATTTCTTTTACAGCAAAGAGCTAAGAGCTGTGATTTAACCACAGAAACTTTTTGCTCCATTTTAAATTAAAGAATGCCGTAAAACCAACTTTAAATTATGACGTTTCTTTGGTGGATTTTTTGGTTCAAGTAACTATACTGTTCTTGTCATACATTCAATTTTTACAATGGGAACTATTTTTACCACTGTTTTTAGCTGTTAAATGAATGTTGATATTTACTATAAGTGTAACCAGCCTTATAAAGTAAATATGGGGGGAAAAACACAAAGAAAAATCCCCCCAAAACCCAAAACATGTGCATGAGAGAGGAAGGGGGAAAGAGATGTACATGTATTCAAATAGATTTACTTCACTTCCTGTATCCTAAATGATTTAGTCCATTTTTAAAACAAGGCGGTCTTTCATATATGGCAAAATTTCAGCATAAATGGCAGGCTTCCAAGTCTAATGCATCAAGGAAGGCTGATCTATGGAACAAAATATGGAATATATAAATATTTTACTGATACAGTTTCAATAGCCAATTCAATGTCAAGCATTTCTAGAAGTGGTATGTTTTCAATTTCCTTTTTTAAATGAAAAAACGTATGGTATAATACGCTGTGGCATTTATTTTACTTTTAGTTAGAGCAAACAGTTCCAGATGTATATTCAGACATGAAAGATTCTTAAAAGACGCTCTATATTAATTTTACCTAGTATTCCTATGGCAACCCACAAAAAAATTGGTGTTAAAGGTTGCTGAATTAAACCAGTTTAAATTTCTACTGTCTAGTTTCCTTTACAACTTACCCTGTAAACTAGCAAAAAGGAATGTAAAAAGCCCCATGCATGTAACAGAATAGAAAAATAAGTTGATCCAGATATATAAATTGAGCTCAAATTCATCTAAAGGATTTTGTACTGATGACCATCACCGTAGTATCCATACTAATATTACTGTCAAATACACTATTGTGATGGTTTTGAGATGGATAGCACATTAATAACATACAAAACAAGGGAATGGGTCATAACAGTGATGAACTGAGAGGAAAGCCCAATTAAGTCCAGTGAAAAGTAATTATTTAGCAGTTACATAGCACTTTTCACCCATACATCTAGCACTTTGCAAAGGCGGGTAAGTCTCGTTCTCCCCATTTTAATTACAGACAGGTAAGCTAAGAAACACAGAAGACAGTTTGACTTGTCTAAGATAATACATAGGAAGTGCTGCTAGTACTGAGAAGAGAACCCAGGACTCCGGACTACCAGACCCATCCTTTATCAACTACACTACAATGAAAGGAAGAAGAGGAAAGAATGTTTTAATTCAGTCCCTAGGAACTATCTGAAGGTAGCTGTTCAGTGAGAGAGAGAGATTTGCTTGAGTGTTAAAGGAAACAACTAAGCAATGGAAGAAGGCCATTCCTCCCTTCTCCGCACTCACTATTTTTGGGAAATACTGGAAATCTCTCTGTGCAGCCACAGAACATGATGCACAGTCAGCAGCACTGCAGCTTCTCCCTCCATAAAGTACTGCCAATGTGCCTCAAATTTGTTTGAGAGAGACAGCGAGTGCAGTCCAGTCTTCATTCCCATTCATTTCTTGGCCTCTCTACTTGAGGCTGCAAAAAGGGATTCTGATGCTCATGGAGGTTTTTGTGCAGTGAACAAATGTCCTGAAACCCTCACTTTACTCACTCAGTCTACAGAACTAAACAGACATTCAGAATTTTCTGAATCAGTCTCAACTGGATTCAAAATACTGACCTAGAAGTGGGGAAGGAATCTGAATCCCATTACAAATTCTGTGGCCAGAAGAAACCCCTCAACAAGGATCTCAAAGCAGTAGTACTGTATTAAAGGTAAATCAAACTTTCAGGCACTATCCTTCATCTGAAGAATAGTATGCAGTCCTAACAGATATATATATATATATATGAGGAATAGGTATGCACACAAGACAACAGAGATGGAAGATATCAACTGGGCTTGCAAGATGACATAACAATTGATGTCATCTTCAGTATGATGTGCATGAAGCTCTTAAACACCAACAAATATAGTTGATTTTCCGTAGTGCAATACAACAGCTTTCTGACAACCTTATCTCATTCTTTTCCAACTCAAATAGTTGAGCCCTTAATCATCTTCTCCACATCATCAGCTATTTTTGGAAATAAATGGAAGTACATCCATTCTATCCATTTCCGCTCAGTTCTTTCATCTTCTGCATATAAACTATGCTTCTGAGATTGCCCTGAAATTATCACAGACACCAAGTTATCAGACTATTTCTTTAGCACATCTAAAACAAGGCAATGAAAATAATGTATCCAACACTCTGTCACATGAATTAACAAGGGTGTTTGTGATATTATCCCCTAACTCGAATCTAAAGGGTTTGTGGATTATATGTGCCAGGCAAATGCCAGCATATGCTTTGGAAAACTAGACGGTTACTCATTACCATGACAACCAACGATGCAGGTATGAAGCACACCTTTTAGTTTGGATTCTGGGACTAGTGTCTGCTGCAAATGGGCATGGGTTGAATATTCTTAAGGAATTGAGAGGTGTATCACCCCATGCTCAATGAAGAGAAGAGAAGGGTGTTCAGGGTTATGGGTTGCATCAAAGGTAAAATGATCCAGTTGTTCTAAATCCTGAGTTGAGATGCCTTTGCTCTGACAGATTATTTGATTGCAAACTCCCAAAAGAAACACACTTAGCATATGATTTTATTTAGAGAAGTGTTTGTTTTATATTTTATTTATTTTAAGTGTTGTTTTGCTAAAGCATTTAATTTTGAAAACTCAGTTAATTTTTAGTCACTTTTGGACTGCAAATACTGAACCCACAATTTTGTCAGATGTATCTTCTCTTCCTTTGCCTTGTGGTTTCTGTTGTTAAAGTCCAAAACAATAATTGGCTGGGGAGGGTGTAGTCTAAACCCAGATTAACCATCAACAAAACTTTCTACTAAATATTTCAGTGGGAACTTAAGGAGATAATCTTTCGCCCTAGGAGAGGTCTACAAGAAAAATAAGGGTTAAAATGAGGCAGCAGCTTTAGTTCTTATTAAACCTTCTAAATATAAAATCCACAAATTCCCTTGTCAAGGCTGACTGCATAGCAGTTGGACCATATTGAAAGCAATGACAATACATGTTCATTTTAAATACCCAGTGATCTTGGCAGTTAAACGTTATAAAAATTCCTATACATATATGAGTATGCAACTAAGGCAATTAATAAGCAAAATGTTCTCCCAAATCTGTACTCTAAATGTTATTATCCTAATCCACCAGTATGTTTCCTGAGTCTTTTCCTACTTTTTTTTTTTTTTTTTTGCTGCGAAGGCAACACACCAGAACTGTATGGAGTAAAGAGACTCATGGGAGCAGAGGAGTGGAATCTTCAACCCTACGCCCACCCTGCAACAGCTAACACAGAGGTGCTTGCTCCCCAACGACTTTTATAAATTATGGAGAGGGGCAGCACATATGACAATTCCTTCAGATTGGTGAACAATCTCACCTAGCCCTTTACTCCTGTGAACAGAGCCATTGGAGCATCTGGGTTTGTGGCTTTGAAAGGGCTCTCCACTTCACAGTATTTCACTTGCTTTTTGGTCCTTGGTCCTCCTGGTAGAGGTAGTAATGGTGGAGGATCTGTCCTCAGAGGGTTCACTTATAGCAGCGGTTCTCAACCGCGGGTCCGCGATCCCCCAGCCCTTTCAGGGGGATGTAAGATCCTGCAGCTGAAACCCAGAGCCCGAGCCCTGGCACCTCCTGCCACAGGGCTGAAATCCTAAAACCTGGAGTCCCTCGCTGCGGGGCTGAAAGCCCCGAGCCCTGGCGCCCGCCTTCACAGGGCTGAAAGTCCCAAGCACTGGTTGCCCTCCCCCTACCCCCACTTCAGTGCCAGAGCAAGGCAGTCCCAGGGGCAGCTCCACACCCGCCCCCTCCTCCTCTCCCTGCCCTCGAAGCCCCACCCCCTGGCCAGGTTGGAGGCGGGAAGCCAGAGCCTGGCAGCGTGGGCAGCTGCTGCTCTGGCTGGTGTCATGGAGCAGGCAGCCACGGCATTCCCCCGTCTGCTGCTGGTGACCTGGTTTGCAGCTGCTCCTCAGCTCACACAGCCAGTAAGAGCCACCCAGGCACGGGGACCCAGCTCTATGGCTGGCAGAACCCTTGGGGAGCAGTGACCACAGGGGAGCCCTCCTGGCACACAGCCTTTAGCTATCCCTCCTGCATCCTGAGCTATCCCCCTGCCCACACACAGTCTCTAGTTACCCTCTCCTTGCATCCTGAGCAGTTTAACTTTTTGAGCTGAACTCTCACCACACACAACCCAGACAGGCTGGGTGGCCTGGTGAGGTGAGTCAGGGGGTGGACATGGCGCTGCCTTCCTGGACCCTGCTGTGCGGAGCTGGCCCAAGCCCCACCCCCAAAATAGAAGTAAAACTACACCTATGCACGAGGGCCCACCCCTGGCCCAGAGTCCCATGTCCCTCCTCCCTCCCCCGCTGGGCCCTGGAGTTTTTATAGCATGCTGAGGAGGGCCTCAGAAAGAAAAAGGTTGAGAACCCCTGACTTAGAGTACTTGGAAGCTATAGAAGAAACTAGATACCATACATATCTAAAAACTCCAGTCTCACTAAAAACAAATAAATGCAGTTTGTACACACCCACACCCACACACCATATATTACATAGTGTGAGTATGATGCCTGGAGGCGGTGGGAAAACTATGAAAGATGTTCAAGAATTCTTTTCCTTTCTTCCCTGCCCCCAACAAAATTTCCTGACTAGATCTGCTAAAGGCATCTTTAAAAAAAAAAAAACAAGACAGGTTTTTTTTAATCCACAGAATTAAATTTACAAGAATCAATATTAACAATAAATAAGGAGTAAGCCTGTGATACATGGTTCAATGTTTAAAGTGAAATACAAATAGTATGTCTATTTTATGTTAAAAATAAAATGTAATGCACAACTATGCTCAGTTTAGAAGAGTTAACACAGAACCAACAGTAATATTATTTCCCCAAAATTAAGCAGAATTGCAGTCTCATATGTATAAACAATTCCAGATTAGAAAATCCTCATATTATCTTATTTTATGTACATGCAAAGCAAAATTAGCCATAAAATTAACCTGACAGTATAAATTAAATTACTATCAATTCAGAAGGCATCATTTATACAATATTACAGAGGTCCTCTAGGCTTATTAATGATCATATTAGGAAAAAAACACGCTGATGGACAACTGAGAGAAAGATATATGGAGTAGGGTAAAGAAGATCATTATGTATACCACAGCTTTGTATACAGAAATATTTTCCATAAGTCTTACTGAAAGTCTCTCTAATTTATATGCACACAGAACATGATCCTGTGAAGATAATGAATGGCCTGAAGTCTCATTGCACTCAGTGGGATTTTAAAATGCTCAGAACCTTCCAGGATTAGGCTCCAGTTCCCCATTGTGCCCAATTTTGCAGTTTTCACCCATTAAAACATAATTTTCAGAACAAATAACCCTGGAGATTGAAATCCTCTCTGTTCTGTTCACAGACACGGTATTCTCAACTCAGAATGCCAACAAGGGTGCCAACATTGCTAGATCACATGTCCATAAGAAGCAACTGTTTTATCTCAGATAGGCTAATGAACTGCTATTGTTACCATCTGACTAACCAATCCGAGATGCATCTGAACCAATGACATGAAGCTGAACAATTTAGTACCCTATTGCCATGCAACACATTTTAATTAAATCATATTCTTATCCCTCCTCCTTTACAATATTATACTGACAATCAATATAAATGAAATGTAACACATTGGTAGAGAAACATGTGCCATTATATGAAATAAGTTTAAGCAAACCTGATAATGCTGATTAACATACCTTGGAAGAATATTATTGAAAGTCACCAGATGGCGTCATTAAAGAAAAGAGAACTTGGATGACTAATTGATTGTACAGACAGAGTTTAAAGAAAATGCTCATTGTTAGTTGTGAGTCAATGCTTTCTAGATGCTACAAGTTGCGTGTAAAATTTGTTCACACTATTAGGGCGTGATCCAATGCCCATTAAAATCAATGGAAAAATCTTTCTATCAGTGAGCTTTGGACAAGACTTAGACTCTCCAACTGAATTGTTTCTTAGGTGCAGAGCTACTGCCTACAGATAATACACTCACAAGCAAAATACATTATGCATTGTTAAAGCATACACACACACACACACACACACACATGCGTGCTTGGACGAATTAGATTTTTATCAATAAATATTGGTAAGGTCTACTTCCCCAAACACACAAACTGACAAAAAACATATTCCGCCATTAATAATTGAAATGTACAGTTCAACAAAGTAAGTAAAATGCTGCTTGAGAAATTATTAGAGTTTGACTTAAGAATAATGACTGTGTATATTTTGATGTCATGTTGACAATTTGTACTTTAATGGTTATAAAACTTTAACTTTTTCAATCACCTCTACTTTTCTTTAATAATTATTGTCTGACTCCTGCTCATAATTTCCTGCAAATGTGAAAATCTAAATCAATCAAATTAAAAAATGCTTAAAAACATTGATATTATGAAAAAAATGAAAATCAAATTCTGCCAAGTGTAATGATGAGATAGAGTTGTTCCATCTTGTATATTTCTCATGTTACAAGTTTCCATTTATGAAATATATTTAAAAACTCTTTACTGAAGCAAAACATATATGCTAATACAGTACAGACCCATTTACACGCGAATCTGCTTAACACGCGGTAGCGCCATGCCTTCCAGTGCTACCTATTTAACACGCGAGACTTGTTAACACGCGGTACAAGAACTTGCTATGTAGCGCTACAGATTTGCTCACTAACTCACTGACATAGGAATCGACAGGAAGTGTGGAGCAGAAATGTGTTGTACATCTTTACCACTGACGGGGGGGAAGGGGCAGCCATAGCAGCGCTTTAAGGATCCTCAAAGCGCTGCCGCGGCAAAGGACCATCCTTAAAGCACTGGCAGCGCTTTAATGTTTCTGCCCCTTTCCCACCCCCCATTGGTGGCCCTGATGGTAGGGACCCTACCAGCAGGGCTGCCGACGGGGGCGGCAAAAAGGGCAGGGATGGAGGGGAGGGGCAGCAACGTCAAAGTGCTGCCGCGGCAAAGGGCCCTGCAGCATTTTAAGGTCCCTGCCCCTTTTGCCCCCCCTCATCCGCAAAGGGAGCAGCTGCCCTGGGGCCGGCTATTTAAAAGGGCCCGGGGCTCCGGATGCCGCTACCGCAGCAGCGGTGTCCGGAACCCCAGGCCCTTTAAATTGCCACGGGAACCCCGGGTGGCGCAGACCAGGTGGCCTGGAAGGACTGGCTGGGGTGGATGCTGACCCCTAGCCCCGCCCCTTGTACCCCAGGCCCCACCCCTACTGGGGGCCAGAGCCACCCCCGCCCCGTACCAGTAAGTGTCCTGAGTTACTTTCACCCCTGTGTAGTAATAATAATGTTTTTATTAGATTACACATTTGAATTTATATTCTTGCAAAGTGCCGTTAACAGATAGGCCTGCAGTATTTGGGACGCTGTGAATACGTATGTAATCCTAGATAATTATACATGTATATATAGATATTTTAAGATATTTCATCATGGCCTCTTAACCCGCGGTCCGTTAACACGCAGTCGTGACGGCTTGACTCCCGACATCCACACGTAAACAGGTCTGTACTGTAACACCAAGGATGACGTTTTCAAGACTACAGGCCAAATATATGCAGATGATATTTTAATTTCCACAGTAAAAGAGCGTTAAATCTGTTTCTATAAAGGTGGCATGTACACAAAATCTTACCATATTCCCAAGGGTTAAGTGCATTCACATTAAACATTCAAAGTTCAAATGCACCAGATTGGTTTCTCTCTGGTTGCTGAGTTTTAGCCCTGCAGTCTCCCATCATTTAACACTTTTCCATTAATGCAATTGTAAATAAAACCTTATAACTTTTCTAAAGCAACTTTTTTAAAACATCAACTCTAAAATGTTTCTTATGTACAAAATCAAATTAGTAAAAAAGCTCAGATACTGTATATAAAGCTATAAAAAGGCTTAGCAATTTAATACTGACAGTTATGGATTGATATATTGCAACAGCAGTTTAGCTAGTTGGATGAAGATCCTCCTGATTTTCAGAATATCTGCTCTATTTTTCTGCAGATCTTTGATATTGTTAATTGTTTTTAATTGGTTTAATTTGAATCTATTTTCCATGTTATAAGCATGCTCTATGTATACTGCTAGCATTTGCTAATCATTGCCACGCAATGATATATGAAATTAGCACATTTTTGTCTAGACTTCACTTAGAATAAAAGATCTCTTTGGTAACTGTTGGCGAATACTGACTTTTTAATGACTTCAGCTGTGTGATCTGATATATGTTAACATAATACCTAGACATGGCAGAACTCAATTTTTATCTTTTTATAATTTTTACAGATACACATGTCAAAATATACAAAGTAAATATCCTTAAATCAAACACAAAGTAAATATCCTTAAATCAAACACAAGAAGCATTTTTCTTACTTTGCCAATCTGTAAATGTGTATGGAGAAATCAATGTTTACCGACATTTACTGATAAAAAAGTAATCCTTCCAAGACTAACTATCAGGAAGATAGCTTAGGTTAAATAATAAATATTTTCCACCAATAACTATTGGTCTAGGCTAATTCTAAAGATAACTTAACATTTTTGACATTTAATTAATAAAGTTAAATTAAATTATATTATAAAATATAAGGGCAGACACTATTTCCACTAGGCTAAAGACAACTTTGGCTAATAGCCATAGGAATGTAAATGAAATTATTTTTGGCCACCAGAGGGAACCTCTCTTGTTTTATGAATGCACTGGAAAACCCCTCTTACAATACTGAGAAGTACAACGAATGAAATAAAATCCTGAAAATAAAGGGAAGAGACTTCAGACAAAGTTCTTTCCCAAGATATATGATGATTTGAAAATTAATTCAGAAGTATGTAATAAGAAAAAACTTATGACAATATGTCTGTGTATATATACATACCTACATACACTGTATTTGACTTCAGTAGTATCAAAAATATAAAATGTTTTTCTGGCTAAGAAAAATTCTTCATAAAAAGCACATCTTAAAAAAGCCCATATGGTTTTATTCATTACTGTCTGCACCAACAGATACAGTGCTTGGTACACAAAGACAACAGTGGACTTCATGGCTAAGTGTTTTAAAAAAAAAGTGCATGAACACACACTTGGCTTAGAGGCCTTTCCTCATATGAAACTTTCAAAAAGTAAACAGTTTCATATCTTAGAAAAATAGTACACCATAAGCTTCTATATGACTAGGGCCAGAAAAACCATGCTCAGACGAAAACAAAAGCAGAGTACATAGGTCCTATATGCAAAGTGAATCATATGAATATGATAAGATGACAGTGACAGCAAATTACAAAATAGTATCACCTACGTTGACTAATGCGATTTTCTGCAGCTTCACACACACAAACAAATAAAAATATACAAAAACTGTAATAGCCACTACTAGTAAAGGATGACCAGCTAATGAACTAATCTCACAAGGACCTGGCAAGAGAAGAGAAGATGGGGCAACTCAGATGATCTTCTTGGAGATCCTTCTGGTATCAAACACAAGCTAAGAAAGGGAAAGTCCAATACTGGAGAGCATTCAATGATGTAGTGGTTCTCAACTTTTCCAGACTATTGTACCCCTTTCAGGAGTCTGATTTGTCTTGCGTACCACAAGTTTCACCCCCATTTAAAAACTACTTGTACAAAATCAGACATAAAAATGGAAAAGTGTCACAGCACACTATTACTGAAAAACTGCTTACTTTCTTATTTTGTCAGTATGAAATTTTAGTTTGTACTGACTTCGCTAGTACTTTTTATGTAGCCTGTTGTAAAATTAGGAAAATATCTAGAGGAACTGATGTACCCCCTGCAAGACCTCTGTGTACCCCCATGAATATGTGTATCGTTGCTTGAGAACCTCTGATGTAAAGAAGAAAAAATTAAAATCTCTAAATTTTGGATGAACTCTGATGAGATCCTTTTGATGGTTTCCACTAAGTAGAAGAGGTACTGATCTCCTGGATTGAAGACTCTAAGTACTTGTCTGAGGGGCTTTCAACTAGATAGGAAACAGAGAAAAGTGGAGCTTTTGCTTAACTCAAGCTGTCATGCAGGAGAAATCCAAAATTATGAAACAAAAAATAAAGATTAAGAGTATCTAGACCAAAAACACAAATAGTTGTGCATACATGAATTCATATGCATTATCTGCATGTGTAATTACTGAAAATGAAGAAACCACTGCAGTAATTGTGCATACAAATAACCTATTAGAAACTTAACAGGTAATTTCTAAAGGCAGTTACCAGACCCAGCTTATGTAGGATATACAATTTTGTACAAAGGTACCAATCTATCCCCTAATGTACTTAAATGGTCTGTAGTGAAAAACACATAAGAATAATAGGAAACAAACATGAACTAGAAGTGCTACTTAACAATAGATATTATGACCTAGTGAACATAACTGAATCGGGTGGGATGATTCTCAAAACTGCAACGTTAACACAGAATCAAACAATCTGCACAGGGCTAGGAGGAGGAGAGGTGAGAGAAGAGGTGGTATTTTACTTTCTAGTCTTTATGACACCAGAAGCTAGAGTTAGACCAGTGGTTCTCAACCCACTGGCAACGCGCGGCCCAATCAGCACACAGTTGTGGCCCATGTGACATTTTCAGGGCTGCAACTAGGGCGGGGCAGGAGAGGCACCAGCCCTAGGCACAGAGCTGGTGGGAGGGCTGCAAAACTGGGATGGCACAGGATCAGGCCCAGTGTCAGCCCCCTGGATCAGACCCAGCATCAATCCCCGGAAGAATCAGGCCCAGCAGCTTCAGCCCCTGCCTCCCGGCAGGATCAGACCCAGCAGCATCAGCAGGAGGCCAGGGTGCTCAGTGCCCCACCCCAATCCTGCAGGATCACAGGTCCAATGACTCCTGGCTGGACAGGCTCCGTGGTACCAGGACTGCAGTGGCAGGCGGGCTGGACAGGCTGCACAGCTGAGCTATGTGCGGCCGAGGTAGGAGACTAGCAGGTGCAGGGTAGAGAGGGCTGGTGCACAGGGAGGGGATAGGTTGGGGCGCTGGTGGCAGTCCCTGGATTGGGGAACTAAATACTGGGGCACAGTCCCTGGATCGGGGGTAGTCGTGGGTGGGGCTCGGTGCTGGGAGCACTTGCTGCGGGCCACGGGGAGGGTGGGGGAAGGGCAGCCCCTGGGTGGGGGACCGGATGCTGGAGGGGGCAGTCCCTGTTGGGGGCATTCTGCCCTGGCCAGGGCACCCTGTCTTTGCAGGGCAGGCACATGTGCCAGCCCAGTGTTGGGAAGGTCTGGATTCTGGGGGGACAATCCCAGTGGGGTTGGGTGATGGGGGGCATTCCCTAGCTGGCGGGCAGTCTGGGGCGGGGCTGGGGCAGTCCCTGAATGGGGGGAGGGGGCTGGGTACATGAGGGAGAGTCCCTCGCTGGGGTCTGGGTGCATGGGGGGCTGAGTGCTTGGGGGCAGTCCCTGGCTTGGGGGGCACTTCGCACTGGGCAGGGTTCCCCATCTTTGCAGGCAGGATCCCCAGCTGCACTCTCCGGGCGCTTGGACCAGCTGCACCACCAGCAGCAGTGCGCAAGGGAGGGTGGCAATAAACCATGCCACCCTTACAGTAAATTTATTTTAGCAGTTAATGTTTTGACTTACTTTGCTAATTTAAAATGCTCTTGGTAGACATTTGCCAGTGTTGAAATGAAAGGTACTATAGCGATTTGAATCGTATTGCTGTCATATAACAAATAAACTTTTTTTTTTTTGTAGATATATACGTAGTATATGTATTGTGTGGATGCGACCCACATAACACACAGAGAGATGCATATGTGGCCTACAATTGTAAATGGGTTGACGACCACTGAATTAGACAATGATGAGTGTGGTAAGAAAATTTTAGAGGTTAGGATGCAAGGAATGAAAAACGTAATAGGAATGACCATCTGCTTTGGACCATAGCAGTGGGGTGGAAGGATGGAGGGGGAGAGAGAGCGAGTGCGTATACCTGGACCAAATCATGGGGTGCTCAAAATCACAGGATAATCATCACCATGGAATTTCTAACTACCCAGATATCTGTTCATAAACAAATATTCCCAGATACATCAAAGGTTCATAAATTACATATTAGAAAGTTTTATTAATCAAAAAGTAGAAACTCCAACTACAGAATCCATCATAAATCTGATTCTAAACAATTGACAGGGATTGACAGAGTATGAAAATAAAAGGGACACTTGAACCAGTGACTGTGAGCAACTCTGATTCGGCATTGAGTAGATTAACAGATCACAGCAAAGATAGTACATTTCACTAAAGGACATTTTTAGGATTGAAAAATATCTAATGACCGAGATCTAATGGGAGGAAGTATTATAATACACAACCCTAAAAGGCAGCTGGTGAATGCTAAAGGAAACCAATATATAGAAGACTATATTTACTGTGGAATAGAAGCAAGGAATAAGACACAGGCAATATGGCTTCCTGAAGGATTGCTTGAACAGCGGAAATTTAAGGGTGTTATAAAAGAGAAAGACCACCACTCTGACTGTATATGGCTTGGGGGTAAGGAGGAGGGAAGGAGACAACCAAATAAGACAACACATTCATTTTAAACTCCTAAGGAAAAGATAAGAGCAGAACTAGTTAATGCTAACCAGAGAGGCCAAGGGATATATGAAGCACTTTTATAAATACATATGAATGAAATATAGAATCTGAAGAAAAAAACAGGATCCATCCATCATTAAAAGAATGGAATGAAATTCATAGTGACTCATGATGACTCAAAAATAGCTGTTATATTGAAACAGTTTATGTTTATTTTTTTTTAAGTGTGTCTTCAACAACAGAAATAAATGGGGGAGGGGGCGAAACAGGAAGACAAATAGGAAGCTCAAAAAGCTGATAGGTGAAAAACATATGTAGTACCAGTTTAAAGAAGGTCGGGGGCGGGAGGGGTGGGTGGGTGGAAGAAGAGTGATTCTGGTAATTGCTTTTCAGTATGTCTAACATTTATTCCTAGTAAATTAACAGAACAACTATAGAATTAAAAAAACCCAACTAAACATTGTACAGTAGGAATAAAAACCAATTGAACATCACATAATAGGGTTGTGGGCTGGGATTCCACCAGAACCCTGACTTAGCATTCCTTTTTCCCACCCCTACCCCTAAGAAAGGGATCAAGAGAACTGGTAATGTCATGGCTCCAGCAGAGCTGCCGAGATTTCCCCATTTTGTTCCCCTTCACATGCTTTTGCAAAGAAAGAGCTGGTCCACCTTTGTTTATTTCTTCAGTTTCCGGATGCACAAATGTCTCAACTGTGACTCCATACACATGCTCTGCATCATGTTATATACATCTTTCTTGAACGACCTAATAAAATAGTGTTTAGTGGTGGTTATTTATCTAATGGCTTTGTTTGTTTGCTTTTTGATTTGCGTATTTTGCAGGGCTGCATCTGCCCATAGTTACTCCAAAGCCTTCAACCAGTCACTTCAAAAAACATGCAGCTGTAGGAAGAGTCCAAATGGAGTTTACTCTCAGTCTGTAACTAGAGCAAAATGATAAATCTTTGTAATTGAAAGTCAGCTGCTTCATTTTTAACTCTGATTTTTTTCTCCCTTTTACATTCTAGCTAGAGTACAGCTGTAATAAATGTGACTCCTCTCACAAGATGTGCAGATGTTAACAGTTCTGTAGGACATCAAGAAACATTTCAAGCATCTTGTAAGTGCTGACTAAACTTGCTTGAATTACCCACACTACCTCCTCCACATTCCTATTCAGTAACATTACCCTTCCTGAATACGAGAAAAAAAATAATGAATGCTTAAGCCAACACATTAATATCTTGATCTGAATGTGTTATCAATAAACAGGGACTGTACTTAAGTCACTAGACAATAGTCTGTATTTACGTCACTAGACAATAGTCAAATTTTTAATCAAAAGGAGCCTAATGCATCCATCACTTCTTATTTAAAGTGAGAGTAGCTAAAAGATTGCCTAAGAATAATTTTTTTTAAAAGCCAAGACTGGGTATATCTGAAAGAAAGGACCAGGAACAAAGAGAATTGCAACTGTTTTCTTTCCAGCAATCAAATGGATTAATTAGTGACTAGAGCTGGTAACTCCAGAATGAATGCTATGTAGCCCAGTGTTCCTTAAGTTATATAAACATGAATATTATTGAAATTATATACTTTAAAAATTCACCAATATCTCAAATCGCAACTGGCTCTGCATGGCAGCAAGAGTCCAGCTGTGCAGGACCAATTAGAGGAGTCGGACAGCTAAGCAGGATTGCTTTGTCTAGTTTGTTTTAGCAAAGATTTTTAAATATTTGGCATTCTCCCTGCTCAAGTTCCCACCAATATGTAGTAAACTTGGTTTTCTAATTTGAGGTGGGGTTTCAAAAGTATCTAGAGTGATTTAGGAACACAAGTTCCTATGAAAGTCAATGACACCTGTGCTTGTAAGTCATTTATTTGTACACTTTTGAAAATCCCACTCTCAAAAATCCAACCCTGCTAGGCTGCTTAGCACCATCAAATCACATTGAGATGAGAGGGCACAGCATTCCTTAAGCCATTAAAAAAATATCCAAATGATGACTCAAGGACATTTATTTGGAGTTATTGGAAGGTGCGCTTTTTAATGGGAGGTGCACTTGAAGGCCCCAAACTTGCAAACACATGTATGTTTATGTTCAATGGAACTACTTACATGAGTGAAGCTTAATGCATAAGTTTTTTGTAGGATCATGGTCTTAGTTTTGACATGTTCAAAAAACTGTGTATAAACAATTTCTAAAGTGTAATTTTTAGAGGCTCTCCAATCTTAATAAGAGTAAGCATCAGCCTTTGCACAGAGTTTAAATCTTTAAGGCGAAGAGAGAGGGGAGAAAGAAAAGATGAGTTTATTCTTATATTTCCTGCAGAACTTCAATACAACAAGCTCAGTCCTGCAAAGACTTATGCACCTGCTTCACCTTATACATGTAACTTTAATAGGACTAAAATGCAAAATTAAGCAGATGCGTAAGTCTTTGCAGAATCAGGACCTAAATGATTTCACAAGGAATGAACAGTGTAGTGTTAATTTGAAAACTAGACTTTAGAGGGGTTTTGTTTGTTTGTTTGTTTAAAGTTAATGCAAAATGGCCAGCATTTAAAATAAAATGGCAACATGCTCTTTCAAAATGCTTCATGAAATCACTGCAGAATAATTCATCGAATTCCTCAGTGACATGGTTTGACAAAAATATAAAAATAGCTTTAAAAATATAAATTTAAAAAAAGAAGAGCGACCATAGCCTACACAAAAATAGTTTGTTGCTGAGAAGCTGTATTATTCACTAGCCTGTACACTCAACCTGCTTTTAAACCTCAACAACAAAAAGTCCCTTACTGCTGTTATTCCTCCTAGATCAGACATGCTCAGTTCAGTCATGCCTTAGAAGGCATAAACATCATTAAAATTCAAAGGCAGCTCTGAGGAAGAGGATGCCTCAATTGGTATTCAAGTGGTGCTTTCTCGCCCTGAATACATTATGAACTTGCAACATGCTAATATGCCATGCTATCATAAGCACCAGATGGAACAGTAGGCAGTATACGTCCCATCAAACCTCAGGAAGATGTATTAATGTTCCTGCTCTTTTTTCTTTTCTTTTTTTTTCCTCTCTCTTTTTTTAAACTGCAATCTTTCAGCTGTGTCCCTAGACTTGTACATTTCTTAGCAGCAGTCCCCTGCTCCTAAAGCACAGTTCTCCAGGGTTGCCTCATCTTCACCAGGTGGTGCCAAACATCCTTTCAATCTATTTTATCAAAAAAGGTAAAGGCCACAAGACATGTCAGGCTGTGCTTACTGAAGGGGACCAAGTACAAAAGGTAACATCATGAGTTAAATGATACATGAAGAAAAAAGATTTGGGGTTTAAACCTAGCACAACTGTTTTAAATTATGCATAAATAGTGCAGCATATATTTCTCCTGTGCCACTCCCAAATAGTATTATTTGTGAATGAAGGAATGGGGGGAGAATACTTTTCTTCATAACTAAGTAAAACAGATAGGCTTGAGCCAAAACCATGGAGCTGAATCCTTACTTTCTACTATCCTCCAGAACCCTTTTGGAAAATGCCTAGACCAGTGCTTCTCAAAGCCGGGCCACCGCTTGTTCAGGGAAAGCCCCTGCCGGGCCGGGCCGGTTTGTTTACCTGCCGCGTCCGCAGGTTTGACCAATCGCGGCTCCCACTGGCCGCGGTTGGCAGCTCCAGGCCAATGGGGGCTGAGGGAAGCGGCGCGGGCCAAGGGATGTGCTGGCCGCCCTTCCCGCAGCCCCCATTGGCCTGGAGCAGGGAACCGCAGCCAGTGGGAGCCGCGATCGGCGGAACCTGCGGACGCAGCAGGTAAACAAACCAGCCCGGCCCGCCAGGGGCTTTCCCTGAACAAGCGGCGGACTGGCTTTGAGAAGCACTGGCCTATAGAATTTAATAGAAAAAGATATCTGTACAATAGTTGGATTTTTTCAACCATCCTGTGGAATTTAATAGATATCTCTACTACGTAATTTACAGGATGGGTAAAAAATACTATAGGAAGGATATTCTCTATTATGTCTACATGTTTTGAGTTCTGAATATGTGGCTGAGACCTTTACCTACTTTAAAAAAACCAACAAGAGATACAAACAACTTTTAGGCCACTTTGCATCATTCATGAATTCAATCCCAAGAAGGTTTTATCCCACAAAGACAAATATAATCTAATGTTCTCTATGTAAATATATACACACAAAGAAAGAGTGAGGAGAATAGGAAGATTCCCTAATTAATATCACTTTGAATTTCCCCCACTCCATTATAAACTTGAAATATAATATCCCTCCTACTGAAACATGGCATTTTTGCAACAATTTTTTTCACTGCTTTTTTCTCCTACTGGGCCCTGCAAAGGATAAAATGAGGTTCTTAAGGCTGTAAACTTTAAAAAATTGAGCATTAAATAAAAAGGTTTGAACTGGCTGAAAAAAACCCAGCTCTCCTAATGTGAAGGTTTAATCCTACATCAGTGATATGTTTCCCTACTTCTCCACTTTTCAAAAAGGAGTCCTTTTTCAGTGAACATTTTTCCCCAGTTCCTCTGACATTTTAGTAACTGCCTGATGATGTTCAGGATCTATCAAACTTGTCTACTACCTGTATTGCCATGTGGGTCAGAAACCTACAGGCAGACTTGGTGCAGCTATAGACATTCCATACATGCTTTCAGTATCAGACCTTGGGCTTAAAGTGCTTTGACCTTGTGCGAAGCATCACAATCTCACAGAGATCTGGCCTTCCTTCAACCACTCATTATATTCAAAAGTGGCATTGCATGCTTTTTGTCCATGTCTCCAAGATGGACTAAAACAACACAGCACACCATGCTCTCAAACTCTCCAATGACGCACGAAGGGGTGAACGCCCTGACCCTACCTGTCGCCACTTGCGGAGCCACCCAAGAGATTCATAGATCTGCAGGACTGAGCCAAATCTGGGAACTTCACTACATGAGGCCTGGTGTGACGATATCAACTATGGTCACTCTGGCTGACATAACTGTCCTCAATAAGCTAGGTATGTTTGATGATGAGGAGGAGGAACAAGAAGTTCTCTATGTATACAAATCTATTATTTTCCTAATACTGTTAGCTTGCTAACAAAAGTAGTCCAATCCTCTGAGATGCTGAGCCCCTTCAGTAAGAGTTAGGGTGCTCCTCACATTTCAGGAAGAGGTCTAGTATCCATGATTGTTGCACAACACCTTCATACCTAGTGACTCAGCAACACAATTGATTTAGCTTTAAAAAAAATAAAATATCTGTCTTCAACAGTAATATTTTAAGCCAAGCAATTTTCATCCACATTCATGAGTAATGCGCACCATACTCCAGTTGCTAGAAATCCAGATTTACTCTAATCTAGGGATGAGTTAAGGATTGGGTCATTTTTCTCCCCTTCCTCTACTTACTATATTTTGTTCATAGCCTTATAAAGGATAATTAACCTAATTATGATTTGATTTGGCAAACAAGCCTCTTTATGTCTGCTATCTGATATTATAAAATAATTAGTGGCACCTAAACAATATTCAATGTAATTACAAGGCACTGAAATAGATGGGCTGACTCACAGACACCACCATTTGGATCAGAATTATCTGATGAAAGGCCTAGTTGATGATCACATTTCATGACCATGTTTACTATTGATTGTACATATTTAAATAATAGTACTTGTGGCATTTGCATATTTAACACCATTCTATGGCAACAAATAGCAGTTACATGAAACATTTGTGCATATATCAGATTTGTAAACAATACAGATATCTAAAATCCTATAGCTTATTGTAATGACAAACAGGCTACTTGGATTTTAATTTAGCAAGCATCAATTTCTGAAGAAGAATTTCCATTGGGTCATTCATCAGAGCATGTACTCTATACCTAGTGTGGCAAGACAGCAAAAACATTTACTGCCTAAAAAAGAAAAACACTTATGACAAAACTATTAAGCATTATTGACGATTCAGTAAGTGGCACTCTTCCCACTGAGGAGGATAGTAGCTAGTCTTTCCTGGATCTCTCTGATTAGATAGCTACCCCATTCCCACTGTCCTATATATCTGGGAGGAAGCCATCCCACAATGCCCCACACTGACAGTTAAATAAGTTCAAGTGGTCCTGGTGAAGACATGCTCTGCCGACACAAGGAGCATAGCGTGGACATGCAAAAGCAGTTTAGTTACTGCGGTGGCTGTAAGTCAACATAATTTAGGTTGATTTAATTTTGTAGTGTGGACTTGCCCTTAGTATGGGGTTCTGCTGCAAGACAAAAGCAGAATGCAAGTGGCAGCAGAAGCATTTCTGTCCTATTCCTTTTAAATATGGGAACCATTGCCCTCCCTCCTAATGGTGCAAGAGGTTGGGTAATGGGATATTCCATTAGCTCTGGATATTAGAGGAAGGAGTTTGGCCAGGTAGCTATTCTGAAACATTTGGAAAAAAAGGACTGATCTGAATGCAAACCACAAGACCCCCCCAAAAGATGGTGCTAGCTAAGCAGGGAAGTTTGTAAGGCATCAAGGAAAGTCTGCTTTTGGCCAAATCTCTAACGGTTCTGCTTCTGTGTTCGATTTCATTATGAGAGTTTCTACATTGCTCTTTATAAGATTAACTTAGGGTATGTCTACACTATGAAATTAGGTCAATTTTACAGAAGTTGATTTTTAGAAATCGATTTTATACAGTCGATTGCGTATGTCCACACTAAGCCCATTAAGTCAGCAGAGTGCGTCCTCATTATCGTGGCTAGCATCGACTTACGGAGCGGTGCACTGTGGATAGCTATCCCACAGTTCCCGCAGTCTCTGCCGCCCATTGGAATTCTGGGTTAAGCTCCCAATGCCTGATGGGCCAAAAACATTGTTGTGAGTGGTTTTGGGTACATGTTGTCAGTCGCCCCTCCCTTCGTGAAAGCAACGGCAGACAGTCATTTCACGCCAGACACCAGGGTGATTAGAAGAGCAGAGCAAGGTGCGCTGTGCATCAGAGAGGCTTTGAAATCCAGTTTCATGACTGGGCAGGCTTTGGTGTGACAATTGTGTGTGTTTCTCCTTGATGCAAACCCGCCCCCTTTGTTGATTTTAATTCCCTGTAAGCAAAACATCCTCCCCACTTTGAAATAAAGTAACTACTGTTTTGAAACCATGCATTCTTTCTTTATTAATTAAAAAAAAAATAGAGATAACTGACAAGGTACCTGGGTGGGGTGGGAGAGGAGGGAAGGATAAGGCCACATTGCTTATTGTAGCCACACTAAAAATCAAACTGTTTGAATGACAGCCTTCTGTTGCTTGAGCCATCCTCTGGAGTGGAGTGGCTGGGTGCCCGGAGCCTCCCCTACCGCGTTCTTGGGCGTCTGGGTGAGGAGGCTATGGAACTTGGGGAGGAGGGTAAGCAGTTATACAGCGGGGGTCTGTGCTCTTGTTGGCTTTTCTGCAGCTCCAACAGACGCTTCATCATGTCAGTTTGCTACCCCGTTAGCCTCAGCGTCGCATCCTGCCTCCGCTCTTTGTGCTCACTTAATTCTTTCCTGGCTTCTGCCACCAAATGCCTCCATGCATTAAGCTGTGCCCTATCAGTGCAGGAGGACTGCATGAGCTTGAAAAACATATAATCGCGAGTGCATTTTTTTCGCCTTCTAATCTGTGATAACCTCAGGGATGGAGATGATGGGGGGGTGTAGAAACATTCTACGCTCTACGATTTTGGGGGGACTGCATGGTCACCTGTGCTGCTAAGTTCGCCACGCTGAACAAACAGGAAATGAAATTCAAAAGTTCCCAGGGCTTCTCCAGTGTACCTGGTTAGTGCATCGGAGTTCAAAGTGCTATCCAGAGGAGTCACAATGGAGCACTCTGGGATAGCTCCCGGAGGCCAATACTGTCCATTTGCGTCCGCACTACCCCAAATTCGACCCAGCAAAGTCGATTTTAGTGCTACTCCCCTCGCCGGGGAGGAGTACAGAAGTCGATTTTAAGAGCCCTTTAGGTTGACGGAACAGGGTTGGTTGTGTGGATGCATTCATTTTTAAATCGACCTAACGTGGCTAGATTTGACCTAACCCCATAGTGTAGACCAGGTCTTACTTTGATTGTAGAATAAATATAGAAAACATATAATAGAGAAGATAGACCTAAATGAGGTGTAGATCGAAAACGGAATTAAAGACCTCCCTTCCTCAACAAAGAAGGAGACCAGCTGTTGGCAAGAAAGATGCAGATTTGATTTCACAGAGACAAGCCAGCCAAGAAGGAAAAAAAGAGACATTAAAACAACAGACCAGAAATACATAAAAAGTTAGGGGAAGATACTTTTTTTAAAAGATCCTAAGTCCTGTAGTACCTTTTCCTCATAACCTGATCTTTTTAGTAAGAAAAAGTTGGTTACGATTTATAACAGGAACAAAATCAGATAAAGCAAAAATTTGTTCATGTATCCATTATTTCTCGGATCTCAACAGAGCTTGAAAAGAGCTTTGTATCAGTTTGGCAGGCTGCAATTCAGTCCAATCAAGATTTCAATGTTAATTAAGGTTAAAATCATCAGATGCTGATCTTTCTAATAAAGATCTAACAGCAATGAGAAATACAGAAACAGCTATGTCTATTGTTTCACCTGCAACATTTCCAAAATTTTGGCAGCATCGGATAACATAGGAAGTATTCTCCCAGTGAAGCTCTCCAAAATATGTAAACAGCATACGCTGGGAGGGTCTTGTTTCATTCAACAAAGCTTCTGACATTAGAACAAAATCTAGTTTACATGGACTAGAAATACCTGGGGTCCATTAGACTGTCCAGATTAAAGTCACAGGGAAATTATTACTAATGTATGTAAACAGGACAAGTTGACACCCATGCTTCAGGTGTTATTTTTTGACAATGTCTAGGGCTAGAGGAGGAAGAGATTCCTCAATAAATATTTGGATTATGTTCAACAGTTTAACAGGAGGGGAGGGCTAGAACTTAATGCAAAGGCATATGAGTTTGTAGGCAAACTAAAATCTGAATAGCAGCTGTAGACTAGTCCATCAGTTTCTCCATTGTTCATACTTAAGTCTATATGGCTTTGGAGAAGTTGTTCAACAGTTATCAGAGAAAAGAGACCAAAACAATGATTTATCAGAAGTGAACAGTCCGACAGCTTTTAGTTGGATTTGACTGTCTTAATCAGGATGAGCTGCCTGTCTCTAGAGTTCAGTAGATGGCCCCCTGTTGTAAGGCCTGATCATTCAAGGAAGATCCCCAGTCCACTTCGTGGTGGAAGGAGAAAGGTCCAACTAAATAAAAGTGGTCCCCCTTAATTCTGGCAGCTGAATTGCATCGCTGCTCCGTGTCTCCCACTGGTTCAAAGGTTAAGAAAGGGTGTATTGTGGGAAAGGAAAATGAATCAAAGGACATGAAGTCCAGAGACAATATAATCAAACAGTTTTCTACAGCATTTTCTGAGAAGTGCAGAAATATAGTGCAAGATTTTCAAACCTATCCACATATCTTCAGCAGTCTTACCAGCCTGGACATTTAAGTTGTATCCTTTTATTTGTATAGTCACTTGCCCGCGACTGTCATAAGGCGAGGAGTGCTTAGACTTTCTAGACCATGATCCCAAGTCCCCATGCGTATTCTGTTTTTGAGTCAGACAGCTATTTTTAGATCATGGTTCATTTAGGGAGTCTCTGACAGTGTACCTCAAAACTGACCCTGTCTTTGGTATCTTATTATTCAAACAGATACCCAAAAGTTATAGCTTGCCAGAAACAAACAGTGACTAAAAAAGAGCATCCATAACTACATACGTAGTAATATTTCTAGCCTAGAGTGTTAAATAAAGTTCATCTTGACAGTGCCAAGCAAGCTGTTGACATATAAAAATATTGTTAAAAAATAAGTAGCATTAATCTCTGCACACAATGGCATCTTCTGAACTTTTACTAATAAAGTTTTTCCCTTATTAAAAAAATTGGTTGTAAAGGTAGACAGGTATAACGTTTTGTGGCAAACTACTGTGTAATTAAACAGATTGGACAAAGAAAAGCAATAAGCGTTATGTAGTATTTGTTTAGCACATATGATGTGCCTGGTACTGTACAAGACAAAGTCCATGGGCCAATGCGCTTAATTTAAGAATGATAAAATAAGACACACATGTGTACAACCCTGAATTGTAAGAGCAGTCATAATGCATTTTGTATACACAGTTTTTAAATCAGGGTCATATTTTTGTGTAAGTACATGTACCGTATTTTTGGGTACGTCTCCTACTCCCATATTTTCCCCAGCAAAATACTGTGGTGGAAAGATCATTTGATTGATGTGTGTTAAGTGTTTGAGGCCCCAGGGAAGGGATGGATTTGGATTTTGGGAGGCATTATTATGAAGATAGAGTGGGGATTTGATTCACTGGATTTGGAAGACCATTCCACTCAAAGAGCGCGGTGTAGAAGAAGGCATAAAGACAGGAATGAGAAAAGGAAGTGAAAGAGGCAAGGAGGCTGGCATCATTGATGGAATGGAAGGAAATGGAGAAAAGATGGACTATAAGAATCAGGATCTGAGTAGTTATGCAGAGCATTGAATACTGGAAGTTAGTTTTATGTAATATAATAAGTATGCAAGAAAGATTCTGGGAAGGGATTAGAAGCTTCAAGTGATATGGATGGACCATGGGGTAGGAAGATAATTTTAGTATCTTCATTTTGTATAGACCAGAGAGGAGAAATAAGAGACACAAGGGAGGCCACACGAGGAGGAGGTTACAGCAGTGAAGGCAGGAGATGGTCAGAACTTGGACATGCACTTAAGCAGCTGAAACAGAAAGGAAGCATCAATAACCTAGAAAGAGCAATTAGCCATGAATAGCATGTTAGCTTTAAAAAGCAAAACAATTTCTCCTTCTTAAGAGATGGCATTTCAAACCTGCTTTGCAAAGTAGATGAGAATGGATAAGTCCCTATCTCAGAAACCCTGATTATTTAACCACAATATTTTCTTGATCAAAGGGAATACACTAGTAATGGCATAAGCCTTCACAGAATTTTCACCAGTTTACACTGTATCTGAATTTGACCCAAATACATTTCTCTTCCTCTCTCCTTCCCCAGCCTCTCTTTCAGATCAGAAAGATAGATGCAATCAATTTACATTCTTGGCCCTATTCTTTTCCCATAATTCTTTCAGTCCAAATGTTGCCAGTTCAGTTTTACTTGTCAATATATAAAATGGTGTAGAGGTTACTATATTCAGCTACTGAATGTATTTCCATAATGAATGGGAACCATATGAACTGTACTCTTAATAACTGTGTCTACCGCTTACAACATTTCCTTTAGAACTTCAGAAAGGCTTCCTGCCACCTTTGACTCAAACTTTGTATCCACTTAAAAGCACAGTTAAATTTCAGCTGTTGTCTCAGAATATACATTCACATTAATGTTAAGCCAACTGGCTGGATAATTTAGGTTAATTTAGATGTGGGGGGGCTTTGCGATGCCATTGGGTAGTTATTCCTTGTAAAGACATTTTAAATGGTTGCCGAGATTCCTAAAGCAGGGGAGTGAGGTTGTTTTATTTTAAAAAGTAGAAATAAATGCATAAATGAGAAAATGAGTTAATGAAATCTAGACATAAACTCAGCTCCCAAGTCAAGTTTTAATGACAACTCTCTGAAACCTTTAGGAGTGAAGGCTAAACAACTTTACTATCACAGTTTGTCTGCAATTAGCACACATAGTGAATCTGCTTCTATACAATAATTCTTAAAAATTTGCCACTATTTTAATTATTTTAGAGAAAAAATGGGAATAAGTGTCAAATCATCAAGATTTGAAGCAAGAAAACAAACTCATGGCCAAATTCAGCTCTTACAATGGGAATAAGACCTGTTTATGTCAGGGCAAAATGTAGTAAACAATTCTATATCTGAACCATAGATCAATGTTTCAAAAGTAAGATTCATGTTGAAAGTTGCAGTCTTCAAAAGCATTAAAGGCTTAGTCTATGTGGTCCATCTTATGGATGAGTTATCAAATGGCATAACTACATTTAACTGAGTCTTCCTTGGTATACATGGCCATATGCCAAAAGAGTAGGCTATATCAGGAAAGGAAACAGAAAGGGGTAAAAGGAAGTAAATATCTCACTTTCCTCCCTCCCAGACACAAACATTAACTTACACCTTCAAGTTCATCTATGTGCATATTACACCAATATTGGGTGTAAAGAAATATAAATTTCTTTACTCCAATATTGGGGTCCCATCAGTTGCATATACACAACTCCAACTGACCTCTGTGTTAGAGCAATTGGGCCCCTAACTTATACATTACTATATGTATTACAGTAGTGCCCAGAGGCCTATTAAGCTCAGGGCCCTATTTAGACCTGGTCAGAAGATTTTCAACAAAACAATTGTCAGAAAATGCCAATTCATTGAAACCAAAACTTTTCCAGGACAAGGGTCAGTTTCAATGAAACTTCAGTAAGCTCCAGGATGGAATTTCTGGTCAAGATATGCCAATGAAAGAGAAAGAGAGATCAACCCCTGAATGTATCAGTGGTTGGGGCACTTGCATAGGATGTGAGGGACCAAGGCTCATGTCTCCACTCTGTCTAGTTTAGAACCAAGACCTGAATCTGGGTCTCCCATATCCCCAGCGAATGCTATAACCATAGGGCTACTAGCTATCCTGGGATGGATTCTCTTTCTCTCTCATTTTTCACAACTAATTTCAAAAGCATTTGTTTTTTTTTCCTGATATGGAAGAGAAAAATTAAAATCTCAAAAAAATTATCTGGACAGGAAAATCATCTTCCACCCAGCTGTTGCCTCATTGTACTAGGCAGTGCACACACAGTGTGAGAGACAGTACCTGCCCCAAAGAGCTTAAATTCTCAAAAATATATCACTCTCAATTTGGCCCTTTAGCTTGAAAGTACTAGCATCTTTATTGTAAAATAGTTTGGGGTCCTTGTTAGTAAAGAGGCTTATTATTAGCTATTACTGGGGTTATGGTATCATCTACATTATGCTTGGGAAGCAACTAGCACATAGCAAAATACAGTTTATGCCCCAAATGGTTCAAAATAAGATAAATAATTTTATGGAGACTTCGGAATTCATTACTACAATGAAAGGAGAGGGACAGGGCGAAATGCTTCAGTACGAAAGCCAACACATTTCCCAAAAAATCATCTGGGCCTGAAGAAATGAAATGCCCAACAAATTCCCCTGGAATCTCATTGGTAGTACAACCTAAAGTGGCTAACAGTCCTTTTCAAGGAAGAAAATTCTTCCTTCCTGTCACACCCAAGTATAAGATAAAGACATTACATACGATGACTGGAACGGTGGTACAAGCTTAACAATCAGATTTAAATCTATTTCCAGACATACTTTCTACAGTTGGCTGAAAACTTGTTTTGTAATACACAGAACTGTCCTCATGTAATAGCATAGCAACTGCAAGTTAAGACAAAACAAGTCAGTTAACAGACAGTTAGGAGACTTTTGCTGTATAACAACGTTTAGACGCATGTATTTAAAAACCAGGTGGATTATCCATATGCTCAGTTACTAGGACACTAACAGTTATGTCCATGGCAATTTTGTTTCTGTTCTTTAAAAAAATCATCACTTGCAAGCACTAATGTTAAAACCAGAAAGGAAGTCTAGTACACAGTGGCTATGAATGCCAAATCAATTTTCAGCAGATAATAAAGTCCATGTTTTACAATCAGCAATGCACTGTTTTACTACCCAAAATGTAAGCTAATAATATATAGCTCTGCTAAATGGAAAATGCAGATATGCTGTTAAGAAACGGGCTGGCTGTGAGATGATGGATCATTTCTGCTGGGACCTTCTTAAAGCTATGTCCAAATGTTTTGAAAATATCACATGATGTGGCCATGTGTTAAAAATTACAGCCAGTTAAGTTCTCTGCTAAGAAAAATATGTGGGCAATTTATGAAATGCACTCCAGGATGGAGATGTCTTAAGTAAAACCAGATTCTGAAAACAAACCCATTTTTTTGAAACATGAACTTAAAAAAAAAAAAGTTGCAGCCACATCTGGAGAGCAGAAGTAAAGAAGGGGTGGTCTGACCTAATACCAGGCCATCTTCTGAAAGAACAGCATTATTTCTGGGCTACAATGACTGTGATCATTGACTGGTCTTTTAAGAAAACCATTCTGAATATTGCCATGGGCAATAATAAAGCATTTTGTAGGCCAACATCTGTACTATAAAATGACTGATAGAATTGTAAAGTTTATTACATAATGTTTGGAATAAAAACAGTTCTAAAAAACTCAGAATAATCAATCCACTTTATATATGGCATTTGATCTGAGCATTGTGCATCTCTACATCAGTGATTTAAAGATATATACTTTCTAGAGTCCAAATAAAATGACAAAATAGTTAACAAAGTTAGTGCAAATCTCATATTTGCAGGATTATCTTTCTAAAACTAAGTTTCCTAAGAGTTGTGTTAGAGTCTCCAAGATCTATGAATTAATTTTATGATGAGACCCTCATTAACAACTTCTCTGATCTAATTTTTCAGACATACTAACATGAGAAGACTAGTAGACAATCAGATTTATAAGAATGTGAGCTGTTTGTCTTTGAAAAGAACATTTAATTTGTCTACAAGTGTTATCACCATACAGAAACTTGATCCATCTTATATTTTAGAAAAAACAGAAAGAACTTTGGGTGTCAGAACTATTAAAAGGATGCTTCGAAATCAAGAATATATGTTACACACACACAAACGCACACAAAGGCAATGACATAATATCCGATTACACAAAAATACACATCTTTTTAATCTTCTGCAGATAATGTGCTTACTTCTAAAACACAAAATCTGCCCCAGATGGCTAATAATGCCCAGTTGAAAAAAAAAAAAAAAAAAACACCACCACAATATTAAAGGGCTAAAATATGCTGTGAACAGATTGAGAGGTAGTTCATCATAGAGGAGAGTAAAAAAGTGCAGATGGGTGTCAAAAATAGCCAAGTGTCAGATCTGCTCAAGTATCTCCATTCTGGCACATGCTCCTAGTCACAGCTGTTAGTGTATTCTCTGTATCCAAGTGCAAGGTTTTCTAACACTCAGAGCTGACATTAAAAACACACTTCTTCCTTGCTACCACTTTAACAGAATGCTGGAAATTAAAGATTTATTTAACGTTAAAGCTTAAAGAGTATTGATAAGTATACATATTTTCAGGTGTAGCTCAAGCCACTTTGATTAAAGATGCATGAAATTTTAACCAGCAGGTAGATTAAGTAATTTAAGTGCCACAGGCTTACTATGCAATAGGTTGTTCAAAAATCTCTACTTCAGTCATTCCAATAGCATCTTTGTTAGTGTCTCAAAAGAAAATAATCATGCCGTACATTTAAATATCAGATAGCGAGCCATGATACTGTAATTTCTTACAAATATATGCAAAATATCAGTTGTATTTGATTTACATCATATGCACTTTTTCAAATTAATGAACTGCCATGATATTTCTAATGAAGACCACATCCCAAGGAATATAATGCATGCAAATCAAATTTAAACTTTAAAGGGTTAAATTGACCTTTCATAGTCCTCAGTTATTATCTGTGCAAATTAATTTGCCCATATTTCAACCATACAAATCCTCCTAGCCTTGCACTTTGAGCAAACAGAGTTCCACTTTCTTGTTACAATCTCAGTCTTAGGATCAACAAACATAGTATTGGAAGAATATGACCGTGCATTAACATCCTAAAAGAAAAACATTCTTTAAACAACTGGCAATACCTACATACAACTGTGGTTGCAGCAAACTGACAGATACTGTTTCAAAATACCATCTGCAAGGTGTACAGATTCTGTGATCAAGTGCAGCTTCTGCCTGTCCTACCCAAATTATCAACAAGAACCAGCCAGCTGTAGGATCTCAGTGTCCCTGTCTTTTTTATCCAGAGACATAGGCTTTTTTAAATTGGCACATGGCTCTGTTCAGACCTTACAAAAACAGCAAATACAATCCATTCTGCAATGGTTAGGCTTCTCACAAAAAACTCAAACAATTTACCCTGTATAGAAGCAATATTTTCACTGGCAACAACACTTATCAATTAGACAAGTAGTCTAAAGATCCAAGGATAATATTTTTGTGAGGAAATTGACATACTAAGATTTCCAGTTCCACAACGGTTTCACTAATTCAGCAGAATCTGTAGGATTGTTTAATTATTAATTATTATTATTATTAACGTATTTCAATTTTTGGCTGGTGACAGCTAAGAACTGTGATTTAGGGCAAGACTGAAATCATTTGTTTTCTAAATCTTCCTTCACTTCTCTAGCATAAACAGCTTTGCAAAGAGATTATTCCCAGTATACACCCATAATCTAAAATTATATCTACACATAAAATGTTTGCAGATTACAAGATACAGCTGACAGTCATGAAAACCAGACTGAAGCTGTATTTCTTCTCACTAAAATTATACCCCCACACACACACACCTGCACCCACAAATAGGGTGACTTTCTACTATTCCTATCCCCATTCAATGTAGCATCCAATATTACTGTACATAATATCTTTGATAGTTTCCACACACAAATTCCCCTCCCCCAAACATACACACTCCACAATTAGTATCTACAATCTCTCTCTATAAGCTTTCAAAAATCACCATGTAGAAATTATTTTTATATACAATCAAAATATAATTAGTGCTTTCCCATTTAAATAAAAAGAGCTGTAATAATTTTAACTCACCAGGCATCCTTGAATAAAATATACAACACTGTAAATGGCTCTCTCCTAAAAGCAAGCTTATTTAGGGCTCAGTGCCTCCTGTTCTGGAATGAGCACAGAAAAGCGAGGAGGGCCATCAGAACTGGCTGTGGCAGCATAGCTGGAGGCAGGATGCTAGGCGCGTGCGTTTGCCAGGCAAAGACAGATGGAGAGCTGACACTCTGTATTGCACTTGGAGCAGAAATGTGAATGATGACAGGAGCACATGTGGCCTTGAACCCAGCCCTGTCTCTTCAGGCAGAACAATGACAGGGATGTGTGTGCAAATTATCACAACCCCGGCTCCCCTCAGCTGACTCCTCTTACTCTACCTTTCACAGCAAGTTCCAGAGGACCAAAGAATAGAAAGTAAAATGCAGAGTGATAAGATGAACACTGAATTATTCATTTTTTTCTTTAAAAGTTAACCCTTTCTTTAACTGCACGCAATTAAAGCAGAGCATCAATTAGAACCAGTTCTCCTCAAACAGTAGAAAACATGTTCTTCTCATTTATTATTTTAACAGCCATAATTTTGAACTCCATAAGACCATGGTTGTTTATTTAGTTGGAAATTCAAAATATGTAACAAGATATATTTAAAGGTTTTTTCTTTTCTTTTTCCCCCTTCTTCTTATTGTGCCATTTTATCACAGTGAACAGAGTATCAAAATCATTCCCTTTGTCAGCTTCTCAGTAGTATGTGTAAAATAGAACACACTTAGAAACAGACCACTTTTATTTTACTACAGTGCTTTTAACCCCCTGGGATTCCTGCATTGATATGCTCCAAACATTTGCAGCTTACTCTCCTTTACCTGGCATGGTGATCCATGGGGGATGAAAACAAAATCTTCCCTGTAAAGCTTTTTCAAAAGCTAAACAATCATGTCCTCCTGATTTCTGATTTTTGCACACCCCTTAAATGTTTATCCTTCACATGAATAACATATGCCTGGCTAGGTTCAATGCACTCTTCCCTATTAAGCTTTAATGGACACCATGATACATAAAACTACAACTCTTTGTTATAGTGCTTTATCTAAAGCTGGCTATTTTCCTCTCAGCAGTCCCTCTTTAGTCCTTTGTAAAACATCCTTGCCTCATAGGAGAAACATACGCCTGACACATGCCTGCTGTAGCACATTTAGGCTTATATAAGATTCCAAGCACAAGCGAAATCTGTTTTTTCAAAATCTCTCCTCCAATTTAATACTTGCAAAATCTTCACTGTTTTACTAACAAAAACATTTACAGCAAATCATTAAACACATACTTTCCTTTGCCTTTTCAGTGCATGTTCAAATTCCATATAGATACCAAATATATATATATATATATATATATTCCATTCAGAATCTTCAGAAACTGTATTCTTTTAATATGAAAGATTCATAAAGACAAGAGTCTTTATATGTTTAATTTATGCAGTCCCTTGATTTCCCTTCATATCTTTTGCCTCTAATACACAGAAACAACCGCACTTCCAGGCCTTCCTTTTCCTTCCTTTAGCTGCCACAAAGTGCTGATAAAATCTATTTTGGAACATAGAAAAATCCTAACAGCCTTTCCATCTCTGGATCCCTCTGCCCATGAATATTTACTACTAAAAAATAAAAAGTGTCATCTTTGAGAAATACGTCAGAAAAACAGAACTTTTAATGGCACCTAGAGCAGCACCCATAAGCCTTTCTTCAACTAGTGAAGCACCAAATTCAAAATGTTTAATAAAAAAAATTCACAGTGCTTACTCTGTTCTGTCACTAATACCATAATGCACCCTATTTATGAGACCAATCTTTTTGTTCATCTTACTCAGACGACAGTTGTAATGAGGTTCTGTATAATGGATTTCAATGTATTTGAGAGCCAAGCAAAAACACTTTTATGAGAGAAGGCTTTATGGGGGAAGGGAAGAAGGGGCAGGGGGAGAGTAATAATCAATTAATTCTGTGCCAGAAATGACTTTAAAGAACTTGGCATTATTTTTGTTTCATTTGGTGCCCTGTTTAAAAACCAGTCAGTCAGTATCTGTTGATTTTAAAAATTCTGTATTCTACATGAAGGAGAAAACAGTTTCACAGTTGGAAATACAACCTTTCATCAACATGGGTGCAGACAGAATCAACTTTAAAATAGAAAGTAATGTGTCAAAGGTGCAATGCATTTTAATAAAACTGAATGATATTCCATTTTAAAAGTCAGTCTTAATATCAGTACACTGTAAATCTCCAAACCATGGCTCACAAAATTGAACTTCCATATGCAGTGTGATTATGCATCTTTTCTATGTGTAAAAAGGCTTTTTAAGCTGTTATCTGACTACAGTAATTGCCATTTAAATTGATCCACGTCAACAAAACCTGGATCCCTGGAGATTCTCACCTAGAAGTCTGTTTGTGGAAGGGGCTAACAGAATGCCTGTGCATCTGAGACTACTTCAGCATTTTCTCAAGCAGCCAGCTGCATGAATAGTTTTTCCCTCTCATTATTTAATACACTGAGGCAGGCTGCAACCCATTTGGCAGTCCTCCCTGAATAAATATTCCTGGATATGTTTTTTTTCTTTTTTTAATGCAGCCATTTAAAGATTGCTGTAACAATTTTTGCACACTTCTAAAAATGTAACAGGGCCAAAATGTGTAACAAAGATGGACAGTCAATGCCAACATAATTCTGTAAAATGTTTTTCATTCTCTGCTTGTTTCATGCAGAAGAGAAAAAGTGTGTAGGGTAATTTTTGCATATGAACAATTCTGCTGCATCTTAGAATCTGGAAAATGCATAATATCAAAATGATAGGATACAAAGAAATAGTGAGAATTAGAATTTAGAAGGAGATTAATTTCAGTCAGTTTCTTTACCTTATGATACAGCTTCTTAGCTGATACAGTGAAAACTAACACTTTACTCTGCAATCATTCAAATAGTTTACAAAATAATTTTGAATGATCTGATACCCATCTGCAAAATTAACAATTGTAAGAGCTGCGAAGGTAGTCTCCAGACCCAGATATTTATAAAAATAGATTTACAGTGGATTGCAGAAAGTTCTTACTGTATTGTATTACTCAAATGAAAAACACACTCCTTTCTAAGATATTACAGTTTTAAAGTAGAGACTAGCTTTTGCTTAAACCTGATTTATCAACAGGGACTAGAAGTCCACTGAAATGCATCTGTAGTTAATGAAAACTCTTTATTAACAGTGAAGGAAGAATCTGACTCAAAGCTTTTCTGCAGGACTTCTCAACTTCCCTCTCTACTTATAGCAGACTGTTGTGATACATTGTGACTTCACACAGTGGGTATTAAGTGAGTTAATTCAAAGGAGCTGAAACCTCATTGATCCTAATTGAAAGCAATACACCCAACCAAATAGTTTTCTACCCCATCTGCTCTGGCCTGCCACCAGCTATTCAATACAAGAGAATTAATAGTTTCAGATATTCTAACTGACCCAATAAAGGCACTCATTTAAGCAGGACTGCATTAACAAAGTGAAAAACCAAGGGCAAAATGGGTTCAAATGGAGCATTTTACTCCTAGTTGGCTTTAACAAAGCTGAATAATGCTTATTCTGACTTTTTATGTGCAAGACTTGATAAACTGAATAAGAAGGCACTCAATGATCAGTCAACGAGCATTG
Source organism: Trachemys scripta elegans (assembly GCF_013100865.1). NCBI lineage: Eukaryota > Metazoa > Chordata > Testudines > Emydidae > Trachemys > Trachemys scripta. The sequence goes on from NC_048299.1 coordinate 239,507,412, forward strand.
ATGAATGGTCATTAGGACCCCCCCAATCTCAGGGAAGGCGATTCCACAAAGTGGCACACCAGCTTGAAAGGGCGGACTCACTAATGTCCAGATTTCTCCACTTGCTTGTTCCACTTTCACTTTCAGACCACTGGCCACCAAATGAGGCTGACATATTGGAAAATAATCTTTTATGGATGAGTGATAAATAAAAATGGAGGCATTAGCTGAGCTTTAAAATTCAAATCTGCTAGTTTTGTCAGACTCCCCTTCCCCCAAAGGTTTTGATTTTCCACCCAGCTGGAAGCTATTACTGTTTTCTTAAGGCAACCCACTGACAGGACAAACCCACCTAATGTGTGAGCTGTGAGGCTGGGGGAGACTCTTTCTATATGCTTTCCCAACTTTACTGTACATAAGTTTGACAGCCAACTGAATAAACACACCTTGATATAAAGACATACCTTAATTTCTTGCTGCAACTTAATGTTCTCTAATACTTCATACAACCACAAACCCTGTACTATGTTGTATTAAATTCATGGTGAGTTTTTTGTGTAACAAAAATCTGTATCTTTCATCATTCTAAGTATTCCAAAAACACACAGAGGCCCCAAAGGATCAAAACCCCCCAAAATTTTTAATCTTGATAAGAAAGTCACCTTCCTCTACACCTAAGCCCTTGAAAAAAAAAAAGTTACTTCTTTTCTTGCAAACATCATTAAAATATTGCAGTATGGCATGTGATTATCTGCAACAGCAGCTCTGAATACAAGTGTTACAAACCACTTGCCAGATAACGCCAAGACATTTCCCTAAACATTTCCTGACTGGCAAAGCTTTGTGAGCTTCTTAAAATAGTTCAGTGAGATCTTTAAAATATATATAACTTGGTGAAATGACATCCAAAGGGGGATCTGATAACCATCTACACAAACACTTGAAGGATGCACAAACCAAGCTGAAAGAGAAGATGTTTAGGTTGTCAAAAAGGGAGTAGGAATAATGTGATTAAACTAATTAAAGGAACATTTAAGTGTGTGTGTGTGTGTGCGCATGTGTGTGTGCGTGTACACATGCATGAAGAATCTTAACAGTAAGGTGTTTTAGACCCAAGGAAATTGGAAGCTTCATAATTTCAGTGAGAAATTAGATGAGAAAGTAGATCTATTAATAGCATTTCAGATCATCTGATAGGGAAGGGCAACCTTGGCTGTGGGATAGACTTGACTATTGGTTTTCAACCTTTTTTTGTTTGCGGGCCCCCAAAAAATTTTGTATCGTGGTGCAGATCCCTTTGGAAATCTTGAAAACCACTAGACTAGACAATCTATGTCTTTTCCATCTCTATTGTTTTATTGTTCTACAATCAAAATAGGCACTGGTCATAGAGTAAGAACCAAATTAAGCAATGGTGTAAGTGAGCACAACTCCCATTGGCTTGCAAGCTGAATCTGATGTTAAGTTTTAAAACAGTGAAAGGATATACAATCAAACCTAGAAGAGCAATACTACAGAAAAAGATAACAGACCTAAGTTTCATTGCCGAACATAGGCCCCGATTCTCCAAATACTTATGAATTTGTGTGACTTTACTCACATGTGTAGCTCCTTAACTTTAACGAGAGTACTCAAGAGAACGGCCACATGCATATGTACGTTTTTGCAGAATTGTGGCCATTACAAAACCTCATGTGAACATTTTATGAAACAAAACATTTGCTGTGAAATATGTGACACAAATAAGTATTAAGACTAATTTTGTAATTGTCATCATGCATGTTAAGAAAAAAATACTGCACAGTTTATGCATAAATTTCTCTTCTGGCTCTTTACAAGATTGAATATTCAGTTATTTCTGAAAGGATTCCACAAAATACCAAGATTGTATTTCATATATAAAGAAAAAGAATATATTCCTTCCACCTAACCAATACAGTGTGCATGATAATATCTAGTGCTTCTGCATTGGGATCATATTTTGGGACCTCAATATAAGCTTTCAAGCTATTCACTGCTTTCTGATTTGAAGCTCAAAATGGTTTGACTTTGGTGGTGAAACTCCTCCTCCTGCAGTGTATTAACCCTTATTTTGACTTCTAATCAATGTCTTTTAAATGTATAAGGTTTTCATGATAAAGAAAATGTGAGAGAATATTGGTATATGAAAAGAGTGCATCTAACCACTGGCTAGAAATTCAATTCTTACTTTTTTCTTTGTAACATAGCTCAGTATTTGTGACACTAACTAAACATATTTTATTCATTTGACAAGGACTGTAACATTATATTAAAAACTTTTGTTTCAAAGTCACCACCTCCCCATTTTGACTGATGGCGAGTTAGTTTTGTTAAAACGCAAGGGTGATAGCATATGCTCCAATGAACTTTCCCTCCTCTCAGCACCAGAGACAAAAACCTGCAGCTCTGCTCTGCACTGGCAGCCATCTGGACAGCTTTCTCTCAATGCCTGCCCCACATCACACTGCAGGCAAAATTTCAGGGCTCTAGAGCTCTGTGGAGCTATTCATGACATACCAATTTCACATTTTCTGCTTGTTTGCTTGCAACAGTAAATGCTAATGAGGACTATGAATGACATTTTTAAAGACAATAAAAAGGTCTCCAAATCCCTTGCATATGGAGACACTGTTTTCTAAACTTCACCTTCTGTTAGGGAGCTATTACACTCTAAAGGAAAAAAATAACCTAAGGAGAACAATGAGATGATCAAAGCATAATGGAGTCCCTAAGAATTCCAAAGAAAACAATGTTTGTAAGCTAGGTTAATGAAAGACAGATTTTATGCCAATGTACAGCAATAACACTTCAGTGCAGTAACCATCCCTTTCGATAGCTCTGCTACTTCTTATCACAAGGGCTCATTAATTATTGTCTCTTTGCAGGAAAAAACAACAACTTTCAGATATCCTGCAAAACCTCAAAAGCCAGACATCTGGATTTTTTTAATTGCTAATCTGTAGATGACTCTGAGAGTAAACTGTTATCATTAATTGGGTTGAAATGCTATGCTTTCATAGAGATTAATGTAATGACTAAGCATGGTCAAGATAAATATCTGGTTCTAATGTTTTCTTTCACAGATCTGCCTTTTACAGTGTTGTTATTAATACACATTAAAAAGTTTTCTTACTTTGTGTAATATGTTTTACATTTAATTGAAGACTGTCTCCTTATCATTAACAAGGATCAAAACACTTTCAAGAAAATCCACCAGGTGGAGCAAATACACAGCAATACAAAACTCAAAATTATTTATGATCATATTGCCACTTCCAAGAAGAAAACATTTTTATGAAAATCCCCACCACCACCTCTCACCCCTCCTTTGTAGATATATTGATCAATTTGCACTAATTTGCTGCATTAACAAACACGTGCAAGCTCTTGTCAGATGGCTTTAGTACAAAACTATTGTGTTACAATGTAGTTGTAGCTGTGCTGGTCCCAGGATAATAGACAAGGTGGATGAGGTAATATCTTTTATTGGACCAACTTCTGTTGGTGAGAGACAAGCTTTCAAATCACACAGACCTCTTCTTCAGCTCTGTGTAAGCTCAAAAGCTTGTCTCTCTCACCAACAGAAGTTGGACCAATAAGGTATTACCTCACCCACCTTGTCTCTTCTATTGTGTTACAGATCAATTTCAGCAAGAATTTGCAAACCACCATATACACCCCAGGCACAACATAAGCACACACACACACAGCCTATTTTCACTGCAGAACCCAAGTGTTATACGACTGTATACAAAAGATACTACATTAGAATAGTGTTAAGACTGTAACAAATTGATCAATATAAAAAAATTCAAACAAAGTTACCCCATGGCCTCAAAACTATTCCACTGTGCATAGATTGTGGCAGGTCTTAGACTAGTCAGACTAGCATGTCATGTTACATACCAGATGTATGGTAGTGCCTGGAAAAGGTTTCATAGAGTGTGTCAGTGTTCATCAAGCATTGCCTTTTCTCTGTGTGTCATATCAATTGGATCATCTAGAATTGGGGCTCCCAAACTTTTTCATATGGTGGACCAAGTCTTAGCAGAGGAGTTGTCATGATCCACCTTTCCCATTTATAATCAGTGTTCTACTGGTAACTACCATAATTTCTTACATGCAAAAGGAATATAAGCAAAGTGATGTATTGTTAGCTTCTTCTAAATGCAGTTTAGCAGCTGGAAGCAAGCAGGGTAACCAGTAACTGTGACCAACCAGACCACCAATGATGCATGGACCACAATTTGGAGAGCTCTGATCTGGGCAATGCTTATTGTCAGTGACTCATAGGAAAGCATGGTTTTTAGTGGGACAAGTTTCCTTTTACTTTTCTTGTATCTTCACTTCTGTTTTCTATTTTCCCTCTCTCTGGTCCAAAGACTATTTAAGTATGTGAAGCAGTCATTGGGGGAGAGAAAGAGAGAATGGAAATAATTCTGTAATCCAGTGAGTAGGGCTCCCACCTGGGAGGTGGGGGACCCAAATCCAATCCCCTTGGACCAATCAATCTTTCATTATTTATCCACAGTGGAACAGCTTCAACATGTCAGAATATCCCACATCTCAGTGGTTAGAGAACACTCCTCAGAGGTAGGAGACACCGTTCAAATCCTTTCTCCCCCTCTCTGGCGGAGGAATCAAACCTGGGTCTCCCACATCCCAGGCAAGTGTTCTAACTGCTGGGCTAAAAGTTATAAGGTGGGTGGCTCTACCTTTGGCTGGATTTGGAATGGGACCCAGTCCGGCAGATGCCCTCTGAGCACACCTGCTGGATTGGGCCACCTACGCAAGTGAGGTGGCAAATTAGGTCCCCTGGTTTGTGAGTCACTCCAGGACTTAGATGGCAGATAGGAGTCTAGACACTTAGAAGTGGGCAGTAGACACATGCCCAGAGGCAGATACATAGGCACCTAGGGAACTTTTACTCTGAAAAATTTAGGCTCAAGTGAGTTTAGGGGCCTACAGAATTTAGCAGGAGTTTTGTGATCCCAGTGGAGCCAAAACTACAATGTAGGTGCCTAAAACAGGGACTTAGGTGCCCAAGTCTGGGGTTTCAGTGCCTAAATACTTTTATGGATCCCATCCTTTTCCTCTCTTTGACAGGCACTTCTAGGATTGGAAGGTGGCAGCAGTTTCAGGGTCTAATGTTATATGTGCTATCAGCAAAGGTAAATTTGCATTAAACACCAGAAGTAATACGACATCTAACACTGGGCTAACATACCAACTTAACTTCTACAGACATGCACAATGGAGAGAGTTAGCACAGAATTTGGCCCCTTGTGTATAGTGCTATTAATGATATCTGATGGGACAGTACAACACGCTCTCTCATGGGGATGAAAATGGGTTGATGTAAAGGACTGGGGTTTCTGCGTATGTTGCAGCCTAAGATGACTCCTATCTTAGTCTTTTGTGTCAGCTTCCTTAATTTTTGTTTCTTTGATATGGGGTAGAAAAGACAGTGGTTTAAATATTACATCTAGATAAAATCAGATGACTGATGTGCTCTACATGGGGCTATATTGTGGCCATTGAGAAACAGAAGCAAGATCTAAACCTAGAGGTGATTATTAAGTGGAGTCTCATACAGAGAGCAATTTACACCAATTAATACCATGAGGTCATCTGAACTGACTGTCAGTAAGTGTCCGAGTACAATTCAAGATGCTTGTTTTAACATATAAAGCCCTAAATGGTTTGGGACTTGCTATCTACCTTTCTCTATGTAATACTGCAACAGCTAAGATCAGCAGAGGCACTCAAGCAGGAGTCCCTGGATTTAAAATATAGAAAGTTGTTTTAAGGACATTCTCTCTGAGATGGTCTTTGAATATGGGCAGTGACTAAGGCCTACTTTTTCCTCCCCAATCTTTCAGGTGTAGTGGGGAAGGGGTTATGATTATTTTCATTATGCCTTTGGCGCAGGAATTTTATTGTATTACTTCATATGCTGGTGTGCATTTATTTGTTGTAACGAGATGAGCAGATCATTGTGCTATTGTACTGTGAACTTTAAACTAGATAGGTGTTTGTTTAGGTTTTATAAATAGATAGGAATAAAATTTGCATATCCATATAAATGCACATACTTTCACATACACTACAGAAACATCATAGTTACCACAGAGTACAACAGCTCAATTTTTAATCCTGTAGATGCATACAACCCAATTCTTATTTACACATAGGCTCCTTTACAACACCCTGACAGTGTAAAGAGGCCTTCAACTGGCTGTAAGTGTAACTCACATCAACTGTAAAGCCCCTTACACTGCCATAGCAATGTAAGTGGACCTTACTGTAAATAAGAATTATGGACTTGATTCTCAAAGTGAGGGATTATGTACATATTTAAGAGCTTTTTAGAACATGATTATCGATCTGATATACTGTAACGGCTCTTTTGTTACAGTCTCTCCTGAAAATCCTTCTTAGATGGAGGATTAGTGACACAATAGATCATAATGACTCTTTTGGTCCTATTATACGATCATTTACTTGCAGCTGTGTATGCGCACTGAAGGCTACCTTCTCCTCTCGATGAATCACGTAAATCCCCTTCATGCTAATGGCAGTTTATGCATGTGCATCAAGAGCACAGTATGCCTTTAAATTTGCATGAAGAAGTCCTAATGAAATACTTGGAAAAAATAAATTACTGCACAGGCAATTTCCACCCCACTCACCAAAATATCCAAATGTCACTAGCCCACGAAAGAGCTGAATCCTGCAGTCCCCATGAAGGAAAACTCACTTTGATGGAAGGTGTACAAAGAGTAGACTAAAAATCCTAGAAAATGTCAGTGTAATAAAATGAAGGCATGGTGAAGTTACGGGAATGGAGAAAAGACATCTGAAACCACAAAGATTTCTTTGGACTTGGTTCTGCTCACACCCATATAAATCCATGGAAATCACTCACGTTAAACCAAAGCAAATCAGAGCAGATTCATGCCCTCTGTATTTCTTTCCACTTCTGTCTTAAACAGTAGTTTATATATCTATTTATATTTACATTTTAAGCCCGCTCGACTACAAGGAATATGCTATATGTATTGCTCTGGCAAGTTTTCATAACCATGGGCCAACACCTTACTCATGCAAATAATCCTATTAAAGGGCTAGACCCTGACATCCTTATTCACATTGAATAGGGCCTTAGGCCCTGATCTGGCAAACGCTTAAGTTTAAGCATGTACCTAGATATTTGCAGGATCAGGACTTATTCCAAGGGTAGCTATACTAAAATCAATGGGACAACTCATAGGGTAAAGCTACTACTAAATACGGATAAGGACAGTAGGAACTAGTCCAAAGTTATTGTATTGTATTGTAAATGGAACACTAAGTTAGAACTCCTAGAAAAATCATGAATTTTAAGAATGGAAGTGCTGACAGCCTCTCTCCATTGCTCTGACATGCACCATTAAATATCCTGCTTTATTTTATTTCTTACATGGAATAAAACTAATGCAGCAAAGTACTTTGGAGATGAAAAGTTCAATGTGCTAACTAGTCTTATTGAAGTAGTAAGATGGCTAGTGCAAAGATTTTTAACACTTTCAATGTTTTGTTTATTTATTTTATGGCACAAGCCCCATTCAAATTATTATGCTGCTCTTCCAAGGATTTCAGTTCAAAAACATATTTTTTAAAGAACTTAAGAAAAGAAAAGAAAAATCTAGGCCAAAAGGAAAATACTGAAAACCCAGAAGTGAATGAGTTAACATTTTGTTGTTATTGTTGTAGTCAGCATTACACCAATGCCAGAATTTTAAGGGAAAGACTGAAAAGAGCCAATTTTTTTTTAATCTTTTTTTTTTTTTAAATCAGGCCTATATGTCAGAGTGTTGTCCAGGCTGGGAGAACAGCACCGGCAGGAACCTCAAATTCCTGACCAAACCCTCTTCCACACAATGCCTCCTGAATGAAAGGAACCCAGGCCTGGCAGAGATAGCCTGCTGTCAGGAACCAGCCCTGACGTTTGTGGACAGACAGGGCTGGCCTTGCAGGATGTCAGAGCAACAAACTGCTATTCGAGATACTGGATTTTCACACACTCTCAGCCTGGATGTTTTGCTCTTCAGGTAATTAAACAAGGAAGCAGGGCTGATGTGTACGAGTCTGACCCCGGTGCTGTGGCTCCATGGTTCTGCATATCAACTTCCGCAAGAACAGCCTGGAGCATCAACAGAATCTTCTACTCTCTCTCTTTCTTGCCCCCACCCTGCAATGCCAAGCTCTAAAACAAGTTCTCTCTGGTAATGTGTGCTGCTGTCTTCTTTTTTTCTAATTAAGGAAGACTAAATTACTTGTACAGTCCCACCAGCCTTGCTGTCTCCTTAAAAAAAAAAGGAAAGAAATGGTTACATTCTGATTGATATCCCCATGCCTTTTATACATAATTGTAACAACAGCAGTAGGTGGATGATATGCTAAATTATGTGCCCAAAGGGGGAGGGAAGGAACCCTATAGGTATATACTTTTATTGGCTCATCATCCTAAATAAAATTACTTTTGAAAAGTGAGTGTTTTATGATTTCCCAACCATTGTTCAGTATTTTAAAAATGAAGTTATTGTAATTTAATCATCATTACTGGGGATGTTTTAGTTTGAGAACATGTGATATATCATATAGAGCTGTAAACTAGAAAAATGGCTCCATTTTTTCACTCTTTCCTCTCCAAAGAATTTAAAATCTGGAGTTATTAGCTAATAATTTCTAAATTGCTTGCTGTAGTCAACACAGAGATTCCTTTGTGACTGAACTCATTTCTATGATTTTAAAATAATGTTTACACAAAATGATTTTAAAAGATGCATAACATATTCCTGCTTCTTTTGAAAATCCATAGACTAGAATATTGGCTGAAAAACAGAGACCAAAAGAGAGGAATACAAAAACATGCCTGCTTGTCTGTGTTGAACACAAAGAACATTAAATGAAAACAACTGGCATGCTGCCAAATTCCTATAGAGGCAAAGAGATTCAAATAAATTGATTTCACGCATCACACTGACCTGGGATCAGTGAGCAGTGGTACAATACACTCAGAGCTCCATGTGGGGCAAGCCCATTAATGTTATCAGAGCCCTAGTATATTACCAGGAGAGAAAGAAAAACAAAACAAAACAAAACCTCTCTGCAAACTCAGAAAATCTTTTTGAAAAAATAACTTGAAATCACTTTGTTTCAATTATTAATAAAGATATAAATTTGTGAAAGCAAACAGTCTGTACCTTTGAGATTACTGAAAATATATTTCTTTCAAATTAGAATTTCTATGAAAAGCCATATTTATATTACACACACTCACATATACAGTAAATGCACTCAAACATACATGCTGAACTTATGCTATATATTTTTTATATACACACATTCTCTACACTTTCTCCTTTTGACCATCGTTGCCCTCAAAATTAAATTCTTCTCTTTGAGTTTCCTCTTTTCCCTTCCTCCCTCCAATGTTTTATAAAGATTATAGGCTATTTTCTTTGTACTTCAAAAGCTGGATTCCTGCCCAGTACTTTCTTATTGGCTCAGAAAGTAAGCTGAACAGAATGGTCACCACTTACAACTGTTCTATCAACTTTACCTATAGAAAAAATGTATTTTTGGAAGTCATGAGAAGTGATTTTCCTGTACACACACACACAAACACACACTCAAAAATGACCCATTAGCAATCTGACTTTCTTATGATGAGTGAAATAACCCATGTGGGCTCTTGTCATCCACCTTTTTTTTCATTAAGATCTCCTACACTGCAATCAAGAATAATGCCAACAAGCCACAGGTGTGCACCACATGAACAGATGAAAATCTGATTGTAAGGGGTGTGATGATGGTTCTCTATCTATAATACATTCATCCCAAGGTACTCTTATACATCTGTTATATGTTAAAGGCTTTTTATTTAAATTGTAGCCTTAGAGAGATTTATGCAGGCCAGCAACTACTACTTTAAAGGGCAAAATAAATAAATACATACATAAATAAAAGACAGTGAAGTAGCAAAACCAAGGGTGAGGATGCATGCTTATCACAAATGAAAGGAGTTTAGTGTAATAAGAAGAATATAAAAGGAATGGAAGCCATTTAGGAGGTTAACTTGACTCCACCATCTTTTTATTTTGCCTTTATTAGATATTGGTACCAAGTAATAAGTGAAATATTTTGCTTTATAATGTTGACATTATTACCAAGGTTATTGCAGACAGACCAGCAGGGATTGGTCCCTGACCCATCTCTATTTTTCATGAGCAACCAGATGAAATCTATACCCTTCAACATCCATTTGAAAAGGCAATGTCTTCCAACCTTAATGGGGATTAAATACATTTGTGAAACTGGGATGAAGGTGGCTAGATACATTGCAATTATGGGGCAAAGTTATCTAGAGCAAAATGATATAAGGTCATTATTAGATTTCAGAAGACATATGATTCCATTCTCGGCCAACTTCTTAACTTGTTCAGCAACATTTAAACCCAGAACTTACTGGAAGTTTAAGATCACTGGCCAAAATTTTCAAATTAAGGTGCTTACAGTTAGGCACATACATGTGTATTTAGGCACCTTGCTAAGTGCCTGACTTTCAGCAGTTGATGAGCATCCCAGCTCTTACAGAGATCTAACAATGCTAACAATCACCAATCAATGTTTCTCTTATCTAAGTAGCTACAGAGCAGCTTATCCACGAAAGACTTTAGTATTCACACATTAAGATCTTGTCTATATTAGAAAGTTGTATAGTTAAAGCAGTACAACACCCCTAGAGTAGATGCAGTTATATCCAGTTGTATATGTATAGAGGTACTGTATACCAGTTTAGCTATTACTGTATGGAAAGGGGAATAAGCTACACTGGTGTAAAATGACTTTATATTGACATAAATGCATACACACTAGGAGTTGTACCGGCGGCTTGACTTGACCCGTAGCTAAAGAGGTTAATTTCACATCCTCCCCATCCAATCAGACCAGTTCATTGGCATAAAGCAAGATCATTCAGGCTTTATGAGGATGAAGTAAATTTCAGCCACACCACTATGCAGCAACAACAAGAATGAAGAACATTAGAAGACATGCATTCTGCCTTGCAGTGCATTTCCATTTCTCCTACATGTGCTGTATTAGCAATAAACCACAATAAACTATCCATTAGACTGCTACTGTGGTATACTTCAGGCATGAAACGCCTTCATTTTACATATAATTTGTTTTTAAAAATCCTCTATAAAAACAATATTGGAGGAAGATATATGCAAAGTACCGTTCCACTATGAAAAACAGTCCATAACAGAAAGATAAGAGAGCAAATAGTGGGGAAAACCTTTTCACTACTAATTTAGCAATAAAAACATATAATATATATGGGAGGAGAAACCCTGGTAGAGGGGAATTAATTCTTCCTCCAAAGCCAGCTATGGGGATCAGGAGCACAGAGAAGCGGCTTGCTTGCTTAGGACTGACCTAAGAATTAGAATTTAGTTTAGAATCCCAATTCTGTTTTTTAAATTATTTTAAAGGGTGCATTTATCCCAGTGTACAAAGCCCACACCAACTCTCCACACTACGTAGGGGTTTAAAGTGGTGATGAAGGCCTTCTGTTGCTCCTCTGAACGGGGATGAATTTCACAAAGGATTACAGCTGTGGTAATGGGGTAGAAGAGAGCTGAGATGCAAAGTGACATAATAGGATTTAGCTGCATTTAAAGTGTCTAAGACTTGAAACCAATGAGAGTTGACTGTAGGATTTGGGCCTATGCTTGTTGTATACTATACTTTTTACACCATCTGCTTGAACAAAGAAAGGCTCCCATTCTGAAAGGCTTACCTGTTTACCCAGAATTATTTAAAATCCATTTAATAAATATTCTGTTATTCTGCTCTCTAGACAACTGTTTCAGAAAACACCATTTCTTACTTACAATAAACACTGGAATTGTGGTATAGCTTTCACACTTTAACTCCAAGTTTTGTTTTACACATATCAGATTTTTTAAGTACACCAAGGAGCACTCCATGATAGAAACAGAAAAATATCCAGACTTGATATCTTCTTATTCAAATCAATCATGGATTCCCTCTGTAATGTATTTGCCTAATATCCTGTCTACACCATAAATACATCCATGTCCGCAAACCTGGTTACAGTTGCCACATGCCCTGTTTTCAAACATTGTTCCAGTTTGTAATGCTGATGGGACCTTAACCATGTTTCACAACCTGGCTAAAGCCATGTTTGTAACCAGATTAGGGGATACCCATATTGTATAATTGTTTTCCAGATGTGGCTGAATTTGTAGAATGGACAGGGCATTAGGAAAGTGCAATGCTGACTTATTTTTCCATTTGTCCTGGATTCTTCTCCAATGATATTAAAACAAAATCACGAATATGAAACATGAAATTTGATGAAGGCTTTTTGGAGGCTGATATGGGGCTGCGAGGGGAAATTTCTTTTTTTAATTACAGTTTACAAGGCAAGGTACGGTAATTAAAAATAGGTATGTAAATTATAAAAATCAAATATTTATCTTTTCCTTACCTTGACAAAATTCAAAGTTCCCTTTTTTCCGGCAGTCACCTATCACTAAACTCAGTGCTCTCCAAGTGTTTCTTTTGACAGATATCATTCTCCACCAATCGCTCTGCTAATTTCCTCTCTCCTTTTCTGACTGGGACAGATATTATGTTCACCAGCCCAGAGATCAATCTTTTCTATTGACAACAACAAATGAAAAAAAAAGAAGCACATATCACAGCCAGTTTGAAGCACCACGCCCCTTTATTTGCATAACAGCAGGACTTTTTTTTTAAAAGGAACAGAGATAAATGCTGTCATTCTAAAGCAATCATTACCCACATTTTCTCAGAAAAATAAATGTTATTAATTATTTGTAGAAAAGCTGTTTTATAAGATAACACTTTACAACAGTCCATGCTATAGATAGTAATCAAACAAAGGATGAATGCAGTCTACATGTCAGCATCTCATCCCTAACTCATTTCTCAAAAAGGTGTTTCTAATATGTTTCATATAAAATAATAATATATACTTTACCTGGTCCAACAGACACACTACAGAATCACCTCTTAAACTAATGTGCTATGTGTTATGACCTTTACATTACACACAACACTGTTGTCTCTTCTTATGAGTAAACAAATTCCAAATAATGAGAGATCAAAAGTCATGCTCCTCCCACCTCTGAAAAACCACCCCAACTGCCTCAAAACTAGGCTACTAAAATACTTCATTGTTAATATTCATCTATATTATAACAGGAAGATCTAGCATTGGTATAGTTAAGATTGTCAGCTTTTCCAAGACAGTGCTATGTTTTATAGGCCTTTCTAATTATGGTAGGACAGAAAGATTTTCAGAGTTAGGCACACACGATTACATGCATGCTTCAATCTGCATCTATGGATCAGGTATCTGAGGACATAAATTAGGCATGCATACAGGTCTGGGCACAACTACATGCAGGTAATTTAAAATCTGACCCAGCATTTCTTCTGGCCTGGATCTTATTGCACAAAATTTGTACATGGGCCCATTTTCAAATGATCAATTCATTTTTACATCAGAAACCATAACCACTTATATATATATATTTAAATTCCTTACATTTTAAAGTTAAGATTTACAGAATGAAAAAGTTTACTATTTAAAGTACTTTCTTGAGTTTACACTCAATTTTGGTCTCAGTCCTGCAGCCAAACGTCTATTGATTTCAATGAAAATTACAATGAATGTCAGGACAGAAGTAGTGGACCCAAATTTTGTCAACTGTTAAGCTTTAGATGTATCATTTTGACATTGGCATTTTGAAAATGACTACTGAAGTATGGCTAGGGTATTCAGCTTGCATGCAGGAATTACTTCTATAAAAAGATGTTTATTGCTATTTACCAAATTCTGCGTTTGTTACCATATTTACCTAAGAAGCAATAAAAGTTCCCTTTTTATCTGTCCTCTAACATTAATTGTATGCTTTTTTCAATTGATCCTTGACATAAAACAACTTACATTTCAATGAGTGTATACAATATTATTGTGAGGTGTTTTTAAATGAACACTTAGGGCCTGATTCTGACACTCTTGCTCAGGGGTTCTCAAACTGGAGGTCAGGACCCGTCAGGGGGTCATGAGGTCATTATGTGGGGGGTCACGAAGTTATTACGAGCCAAACCCCACCCCAAACCCCGCTTGCCTCCGGCATTTATAATATGTGTTAAATATATTAAAAAGTGTTTTTAATTTATTAGGGGGGTCACACTCAGAGGCTTGCTATGTGAAAGGGGTCACCAGTAAAAAAGTTTGAGACCCACTGCTCTTGCTCATACTGAGGAGTATTTTACTGAGCAAGAGGTCCTATTGATTTCACTGAGATTGTTCAAGAAATAAGGTTCTACTCAGCATAAGGATAGCAAAATCTGGCCTGTAGTAAGGGAAACATAAAAACTTACTCTGAATAACATTATTGCCTAACAGAACTCCAGGATAACAGCTTGAAGTGTTATCTTTAATCCAAGTTATAGTGCTAGTGTCTAGGTATTTCAGTAAATAGAGTATGGGGAACACACTTTACAGAGAGACATTTGTAATTACCTAAGCCAGTGGTTCCCAAACTTGTTCCACCACTTGTGCAGGGAAAGCCTGTGGTGGGCCGGGCCGGTTTGTCTACCTGCGTCTGCAGATTCGGCCAATCGTGGCTCCCAGTGGCCACAGTTCGCTGCTCCAGGCCACTGGAAGCTGCTGGAAGCGGCGCAGGCCAAGGGACGTACTGGACGCTGCTTCCAGCAGCTTCCATTGGCCTGAAGCAGCGAACCACGGCCACTGGAAGCCGCGACTGGCCGAACCTGCAGATGCGGCAGGTAAACAAACCAGCCCGGCCCACCACAGGCTTTCCCTGCACAAGCAGCGGAACAAGTTTGGGAACCACTGACCTAGGCACACTACAACTGTTTAGGAAGGTGTTTCTGCATCCATTACCTAAATTTGGACTTATGGCAGACTTGAAGCATTAATCTCATATTTAACAATATTACAATTAAATCTTTTAACAGGATGTATCCATCTTTTGTTAATCTACTAATCTTGCCACAATAAACAGGTTCAAATATGTTCATTTAGGCAACATATAACATTTTATTTGAATCTACTGAATAGTGTATTCCTTTTCATGAAGGAGGGGGGGAAAAAGGTTTTTTTAAAAACTCTTGCTGCACAAGACAATGTATTTTGAGTATCTTCCTTTTAAAAATCATATCCTCTCATCCTATCTTTTTAAAATATGTCTTATCTTCCTATTAGTTCTCTGTTCCATCCCCTTGTGCACCCTTTGTATGTGTTACACTTTCCAAAGTGATAATAGTATTCTGATAAATCTATGGGTATGGTAATATATGTTGTCACTTTTTACCTCCTGATTTATAAATTCTTGTTATTAGAATGCACATGCAAAGTGTTCTGAAAGCTAAATTCCACTCAAAGCAGAATGCTTCAAACAATTTGTAGTCCTACAAGACTGTTATTAAAAAAGCTCAACATGTTGTATTACCATGGAAATTGTGGAAAACATACATTCCCAAACAAATATTACTTTTTCTCAATGGTATGAAGTAATGAAAACCACATGTGTAAATCTGCGATCCGTGCAGTAGTTCAAGCTGCAGCTAATACAAAATACAGAGAGTGAACTCTGCCATATAAAGGATTCTTGTTACAGAAATATAATGTGAAAACCAGATGCAGACAGAAAACCTTAATCACAGATGGGAATGTAATCACTGGCATACAGAATACTTTTTTGATCAATGTTAACCATATGCGAAATGTATTTATTTTCTAAGGAATGCAATAACTTGAGAGAGCCTTCTATTTGAATTCGGTTAACCTCATATTCACAATGCTTTTATCTTACTCCCTTCTCCCCTCAATATATAAGCTGAGCCAAAGTTTTAAGAGGAAGAGTCATTGGCCCTGGCAAATCATTCTTGTATCAGTTTATCTTTCAAAAATTTAATAGGATATAAAGACTACACATATCAGAATCAACCTCAAAAGAAATCAAATGCAGTTACCCATTACTGTATTTCTCAGTTATTGCCAGAAATCCCTTCATCACCTAAGCACACTTCTCTAGAGTATTATATCACCATTTGGTTAAATTTTTCCTTTAGCATAATTTGTAGTTCTTCAGCAATGCAGCAATAAAACCTTTTTTTAAAATCAACTTGGTTTTCAAATCAAAGCTGAACTCCCTATTCTGATGAATCTCCTTCCCTCTTTATGAAAAGTAAATGGTTGCAAAAAAAGGTGTTGTGACATCAAATTAAAACATAAGTTTCTGCTTGAAGCACGTGGCTTTTATTCTAACTATAGGAAAGCATGATATAATGGTGAGGTGCTGAGCACCCCCAACTCTTACTGACCTCAGTGGAGTCAGTGGGAGCTAAAAGACACTCAGCATTTAGCACGATCTGCCTATATACTACTGAAGTTGTTAATTTACATCGTGTCCACTATGTGGCCCAAGACTCAGATGATATCCTATCCTATAACTGCTGGATGAGGGTAAAGTTGCCAACCTGTTTTTTATTGCTAGTGAACTAAAAAAGCAATTTCTGTTCAACTATCAAACAAGATGCAAATACTACAATTTTGTGCACTTTTTATTCAAAAATATGTAAATATATTTTAAATTAGGTTCACCCCTCAGGCTTCTAAAATGTTGCCAGTACAACCTAGTATTACAAAGGTTTAGCACCCGCAAGCTGTATCATGGAATGTCAATCCTCTATATAGTTTGTCATCTGGTGCAGGTTAGTTTCATTTTTCTAGATAGTAATTACAATTGGTTATTAAACTGGATTGCAAACTAAAGACCAATGTAAGAATGGATTGCAAGTTTTAAAATATTTTAGAAACGGCTTCAAGAAAATAAAAAAGAAGAAAAAGGTCAATGAGTTCTATCACCTTTGGCTTAGTGCTAACTCCCATTAGCCTTAGTCTAGGTTAGACATGTACATCAAGGGGAGGACAGACACCGAAGGTATTCTGCCACAGGACTCACAGTTCCTATCATGGTTTAACCTAAGGTGCCCCACAAAACATTTCTATTCAAGTTCTTCAAAGACATTTCATGTAATGTTCTTATCCCCTATGTGAAGCTTAAAATAAGCTGTTTTCTATGCTCATATGTAACTGGCTTTTTTTTATTAGAATACTTTTTACTCTGTTGGTTTTATGTATTCTTCAGGTAAAAGGGGCACTTAAAAAAAAAATCTTGCCTATTTTGACATTTTGTTTTGGAGGAAATGCTAGTCAAAACCCTTTTCCCCCGACAATGTGCAGCATTCTACTTCCAAAGCAAAAGTGATGTGTATTTTAACATGGTATACTTGACTTACTTCAGAACAATTATGCTTAAATTATTAACAGTCCCTCTCAGACTTTGACCAGATATATATTTTATTTTGCACAATTTATACAGTAAAGGATGCAGGATATATTTAAATAGGAAAATACAGCCTCCCAGCTGTAAAACAGTTCCATGTAATAAAACACAGAGCGAACCATGAAAGCTCTTGTTTTGTGTAATTTGTGTGTGTGTGTGTCTGTCTGTGTGTCTGTGTCTTTTTTCCTTATCTAATTTCATCTGCGAGAGACTGTCCCTAGAGAACAAGAGAAGAGAGAACCAATTATATCCAGAGGCTGGTTTCTCCAAAATGAAGGCATCTGTTCCATGCCAATGACTTCCACATGGAAGAAAAACAGAACTTTGAAGGCATCTGTGTTCCTGGTTGACAGTCACAGATCTTAGGGTTTACTGTAATTGCCCAGCTGCAAACATGATTTGGTTGCTGCTGTTGTTGTCAGCTGATCTCATCACACACAAAAAAGAAGAAAGCTTAAGTCTTCTTTAAAAAAATAAAATAAAAATCAGTTTCTCTATAGTATCCTGACACTTCTTTCCCTTTTGATGAAGGTGCCTTTAATGGTGCACTTGATTTTCTTGGTAGAAATTAGTTGTAATGAGTGTCTTAATAAAGACGGGAAATTATTTTATTGTGCAAGTTTTCTGCCTAGAGATATTACTTTTAGGTAAAATTATTAGCATAAGGTGTTCATTACTTACTAGCAATTCAGTGTGGTATTTTATAGGCATTATTCAGAAACTAACATGGTTCACCAACTGCTTAATCCTGAATCTGACCTTTTTCAGATAAACAGTCCCATTGGAAACAATGGGACTGCTTGTGACGGGTTGGATCACAGAAACCCCCTTGGGAGCTGCCACCCGATGTGCAAAGACTGCCCCTGCTCCTGTTTTCCCTGCCAGCTCAGGACTCCAGCACCCTGTCTTGCTGAGCCAGACACTCCCGNTTATTATCAAGTTTTTATAAAACCATATAGACTGCACAACGTCACACTGCTCTCCTGAATAAGGGCCCTGGGATTGCACACGGAATTCATATGGCAGAAATAACTAATGTGATTTTCATAATTCAAATCACATCACTTTCAATGAAAGTTGACACTTTATAAGAGAAAAAATATATAATGCAATGTATTGGTGGTTCAGAACCATGCTATACTGCAATGGGCCTTTATGGATATGACATTATGACACCTTCTGACATCTTCAGTCATATACTTGAACTCATATACACAAAACTCCTGCTACGCTTCACTGTTAAAAACTGAAGAAATAGCTAACAAAAGCTTTATCAAGGGCAACTAGCTTCAGGCAGACACGTCCATTTTGAAATGTCAAGACCCTTACCAATTCTCCAAAGGCAGACAGCTCAGCACTGAAGCCCACTTTAGGATCTAAGGACACTAATAGTGCAGTTGCAATGAAAATAGTCAAAACTTGATTATCATAAGTATAAAATATATTTATATACTGTAACCTACACTTATCATATAATTAAGGATTATGGCTCCAGGAAATGTTTAAAGCACCAGGGAAGAAATGTTCCTTCCTTTCCTTCAACATGTTCTTACAGTCCTGGAACAAAAAATTCCACCTGTCCTGTATGATGGAAGCGCCTTGCTTTGTCTTTCTTCCTTACTTTCATCAGGATCTGTTATTCAATGGAATCCACTCTCCAGGACAGATGGAATTTTAAGGCCTGATCTTGATCCTTTGAACTCAATAGCAAAACCTCCCATGGACATCCTTGGGAGCGGGATTGGGCCCTTAGGTCTCAAAGATTGTAATAGATATTAATTGATTCTCTCTAAAAGCTGTTGTAGTTGTGTTTACTGCAGCTGTACAAACACTATTCTGCAATCCGTTAGACCAGGTCTTACTCAAAAGTACTTTTAATGCACTTTAATGTAATGGTTGAAACCCTGGCCCCACTGAAGTCAATGGGTGTCACCCAAAATGTATAAGCATACATTACTATATGAACATACATTCTCTATCACCCATATTTAATTCCTCAACATCACATGCAGTGCAGCATGAACAATTGAGTAGGGACGGATCGCTTATTTTCCATTAAGTCCTGAGCTAATGACTTATCCCCACCTAACCTAAGAAAGATGAGAATTCATGTTACAAATTTGTTTCTCATCTGGGGACAAATTTGGATCCAGTCTCAAAATGAATCCAGCAAGATACTGATAAGAGCACCGGGCTGAGGTGCGAGGAAGGAGACAATGGAGAGTACCTCCAAAGCAAAGCAAGAGCATTTAGACGTTTTCTGAAAGAACACATTTTGACTGGAGAAAAAGGTTACAACTCCAAAGAGATAAACATCGTAACTCTGGCACCAGTATATTCTGTTTCAGCTTTGTTCCTTTCCAGTGGTATTTGCTCATCGTTGTGCACATAAAGCATGTATAAAAATCAAAAATAAAGCAGTGTGTAGTCACTGGTAGGATGTTATCCTTGCTCACCTTCACTTTGCTTTGACACTGGGTTCAATATGAGTTTCCAACATTAAATGGTTTGCTGATGGTCTTTTCAAATAATGAATAGCATGGTCTTGAAACAGCCCTGGCTTAATGTTTCCTAAGAGTCTGTGATTCTGCTAATTAAACCCCTTTCTACAACATTCCTCTTAAATACTTTTAACAATGCCATCATTAAAAAAAACAAAAACCAAAACATCCTGGCACCACTATTCTTTGAGAGCACTCCCTCCCCCCCAGGTGCCATTATCCATAAACTTATTGGCAGAACTCTCAGGTTTCTGGCACCAGTATGCCTTAATCTCTTTGGCAGCAAACTCCACCTGGATGTCACTGGAACTGCTCTCCCTTAATCTCTGTTGGAGCACTTTTCCCAAATATCCTTTGCCATAATATCATTCCGTCTCTTTTGAAGCATTCTAATTATCTCATTTCTGGCAACAGTTGCCCTCTATCTTGCTGGCAATGCTCAAACTGGTCTATGGCACTTCTCTTCCTGAAGTTGTTCAGAATAAGTGTTCAAGAATATTATTCTAACATTTAATAAGAGAAATTTTATGACAATATCTTAGCCACTCAAACTGGGTATAAACATGTCCCATGGTTTGAAATTTTATTTTATTTTATCCTACTGATATGACTGAGCCAGTGGGGAGGAAAAATATGGTGGCAAAGTCTTAACCACTTTGATTCTCAACAAGACAACACTGTAAACCTTGGAGTTACTAGAAGCAACAGACAAGTTTACTCAATATTCCAGCTTGTCATGATGAAACGTTGAAACAGCAGTCTGATCCCGCTGCTCCCAGGCAAATGAGGGAATGATACACAGAAAACAGAGTATTCAGCCAGAGAATCCATTGTGGAAAGTCTTTTGACCTAGCGAATCGAAACATGACATTTGAACCACCACCTAGGGAGGCGACTGTGTGGTCATCATCAGTCAGGCAAGAAATGTAGTCTATAGCTCTTCAAATAAAATGAATCACAAAGGGAACCTGCTTGGTGGTAATGACTAGTACTTATGCAAATTGCATATCAACACCCGGCTAGGCAGACATATTAAAGCCTTCTGCAGCTACTGAACTAACTATGGGTCTTGTACAACAGATTTTGCTCATGCAGCCACCACTCTAGGTGGCAGTCAAAATTTCTGGTTTCTACTCTCTGGCTCAGAATGGCTCTTTCATAAATGAACTAATATTTTTTATTTTGTCACTGGAAGTAAAAAAAATTTACATGCCACTGTTTGTGTATTAATTCCTCTCCACTAGGTGGAATCTTATCTTTTTCTAGATAAATAATAGCAGCTTAATTATCAAAAGTAGCGATTATCACCTACCATGTTTTCTTTGTGGTGATTCATTTTATCTTACAAGCCACAATCTTACCTAACTAAAGAAGTGCTGTTAGATCAGCTGCCTTCTTGACATAAAAGAAGAAATCATTAAACACCTCATGACGTGAAGAGTGTACTGTTAATGTACTGCAATATGGAAGACTGCAGTAATATTGCTGTTACAACACTACTGTATTTTTCTATTTGTAGGGGCCTTGTATCTCAGCATATTCTTGAATGATGATGAATTTTCAAGGCAGAAGATAGAAAAATGGAAACAGAAAATGATATTTTTAATAGATCAGTAAAATAAATATCATGCACCACTTGGACAATTATAAAAACAGACAGTTGGTGAATTTCGTTAACATTCTTGATAAGAGCATATAATATCTTGCATATCTATGATGCCTTTTATCCTGAAGTATCACAAACTGCCTTACAAAAACTGAAATATGCACACCATAAAAGGATTATTTCTCCTACCATTGGTGGAGTGAAATGGGGCAACTGTTTAACAGTGTACAGCAACACTACACAACATTTTAGGGCAGAAAGTGAAGGAATTCTGTTGAAATTGTTGTGAAAATGTTGATATCCTAGCCAATTTATCTAATGGTGTTAACACCCCCCTACTGGTGTGAAAAGTACAATGTAATTTTATGTCTAGAAGGAGTGAGCACCTTGGTTTTAAATCTTTTCTGAAAGACAGCACTTCCAGAAGCATACTATCCTGTGGCATTAGTTTAGTAATGTCTCCAAGGGGAAGGTTCCATCAACTCAGTCAGCACTACCATTTCACTGTTACTTGGTCTTCCATCTAAAAACTAACCAAGCCAGGTCTTAATTAGCTTATGAACCTTGACAGTATCAGATCACAAGGCAATGAAGCCAGCAGATCTTTTGTTTTCATGAGCTACTATTCTCCACTTCTTTGTCCTATGTATATAAATTCAACAGAAGATGGAATTTGATGAGGATTAGCTCTGTTCCAGGTAGGGGATGGGAAGCAAGTTTTGTATTTAGCAGAATGTTTGTTTGTGTCAGGTGGAAGGTGTAAATGGGTGTTTAATTTAATTTTTGTTTTTGTAATGTGTGTCAGCGGTACCTAGAGCTTTTGATAAGCGCCCCTTTTTATATTTGTAGAAATCTAAAAATAAATAAATATCAATCTCTTTTAGTTAACGTAAGTGAGTGTGTGTACCTGTGTGACCACACTCACATGAGTACAAGTTATAAAGAAAACATGCAGCAGACATTCACTCAGACTCACACAAACACTAACCTCACACAAAATCTAATCAGTATTTAATTTTCAGTGTATCTAATTTTCTTTAATCTGGCTTTTTGTTTAACTGTGAGTGTTCTCAAGTAAATATTATTTAAGATGCAAAAAAATTGTGATCAGATTTATTTCTTTAACTGTATTTGTTCATGTGGTATTTGGTGTGTTTACCTATAAAACAAAGTAGTTTTAACCATAAAATAAGGGACCAGAACCTAGGGCAGCACTGGGTTTTAATTTTTGCATATTTTTGAAGGTCACTTTGTGACCCTGGGTGATTCATTTCAATCTCACAGTCAAATATAAGTGTAAAACCAAACTGAAGCAAAACCAAGACCCCCTTCCTCCCATGTATCCATAATGCCCAGGAACTGAGCTCCTGGCTAAAAGATCAGAATTCAGCAGCTAAAATCCATTTTAAGATTAAAACCAGGAGGAGGCACATATCCTTCTCTGTGGAAGATAATTTGTTGTGTTGTGCTTACTATGAAATAAAGAAGTACATGAAAATCTCTCATTCAGTACTGCATATACTTGCATATAGTATTTGTACATATACCCAAATAAGTGTAGTACAAAAGAGAGCTTTTGTAGGTACCACAGTGAATTACCACTTCTTTATTAAGACTCATAATTAAAACAAAAAACAAACAATCCCCTCACCACTTTATTAGCTCAAAAAAGGGAATACTTTTCCCTAGAAACATATCTGGTAAAATGCTCACCCTTCCTGACTCTCCCCACGACCAAAAAAACCCCACCACCATCAACGTGGTGCTTTCTATGTTCATAAAACTCACTTGATTAGCAGCACTACAGAAGCGAACATTTTTGTATGTAAGCACTCAAGCATAATTTAATCATTTTATTTAAGCATGGAAAAAGTTGCACTGAAAGCCCCATTAACTAAAACATCCTTGATTAGCTTAAACTTAGATTTGCAGGTATAGAAAGAGTGAAATAAGCCAAAGAATGCTCTCTGGTCTCTGGAATATCCTTAACTTTACATAAAACATCTTGACAATAGTAAAAGCTATATTGTTGGAACAGATAAGCAATTAATAATTATGTCTTATAAGGTTTTTTTTTTTTTATAAAATTTATTCCCCAAGTTAAATCTTTTAAACACTATGCTGATATTTGGCTACCAATACCATTTTTATAATCTAACAAGATAAAGTCCTAATTGCATAATACCATTTTATCTGTACAAGATAAAATTTCCAATAAACAAAAATGCACATTAGGCAGGAGATTTTTCAGAATAGATTTTTTTTTTTTAAATAACCCACTTGCATTAACAAAAGATTGCAGTGGCTTCCAAATTATAGGGTGTTATTTTTAGTGGAAGTAGTTCAATATTCATATTGGAGCAGATGTAGCAGTTTAACAAAACAGCTCTTCAAATCCAGCACAAATTGAAAACAGGAAAACTGATTGCATTTTCTCTTATCACTTTCCTTTTCTGAATTGACACTTTTGGCCTTCTGAAAATTTACACATGGCTTTCATCTCAACAGCACCTGCTGATCAAACAGAAACCTAACATTTTCATGAAAATGGTATAAAGGACTAGTTTTCTCCTTACCATCTTTAAGGGCATCTGCAGGCCACTCAATGGCAACAATTGTTGTGTTGATGGCACACTCAGAATAAATTTTATATTTTCATTAATTTTACCTTTTAAAATGAGTTAAATCACTAATGGCTCTTTCATATTAGCTCTCTGTTGGCTTTAAATTAATTTCTGTCTCAATGTGAAAAAGAAGAAATATTTAATACCATAATATTCTTTCTGTATATAACCCCCTCTGCTTTACCCTAAGGCAACAATGGGCGCGGGGAGACAAACTGAACTCATTTTAAAGTTGTCTTTTGTTTTTTTACACAATCTACATATCAGGTGTAGGTCTGGCAGGTGCTTTGGAGCTACCAAGGCTGTGGTGAACAGATGTCATCATAGATGAATATGGTAAATTACCCAATCAGCCATTCAGTTCAAATATACTTGTGTGCTTGATGCAAAAGTTTGAAATATATGGACTTGTATATAAAATATGAAACAAAGTATGTTGTTATCCTTTCTGCTTCTGATCTGGTAAACTCTGAAGTGCAGCAGCAGGTAGCAAGGGCCTTCTTTCCTTCTGCATAATTCTTAGTGTAATTAAAGATCCTTCTTAAACCTGCTATGTGTCAGTTTTTTAACTGATAGAGCCCTAACCCTTCTGAAGTACTCTGCTACCATCCATTACCATTCTGCTTCAGTGATAAGGCAACCTGACGGCAGAGATGACATACAGTAATATATGTGCCACTCTAGCCAGTTGGTTTGTGAATTTCAGTGTTTCATCATGCTCACTGAGGCAATCGCAAACCTGAAATGTCAATACGTTCAGTCAATGGAAGTAAAATAATGGGACTCTATTGTCTTACCCTATCGATCTGCTGCTGTCAACAAGGATACATGCTCCCCTGGCTTTAAACAAATTTTAATTAGGCTTTTAGTTACTGGATCATATCTATCTATCTATGCAAACATTTCACAAAGTGATGCAGCAACAGAAAGATTTTAAACTTTTATATACATTTTCAATTACCAATTGTTAATTTTTGTTTCAAAAATAACTCCTTCTAAGGAGATTTTAAAAAGACCACACAGAGAGAGAGAGAGAGAGATAGTTTGCATTCATGCCTACATCAGGTAATTTTAAACTGATGGAGAATTCTCTTAAGTAAACCAAAACTATCAAACTTCTAAATATATGAAATTTCTCTAAAAGGAATGGCATTCATCTTTAGCACGCTCCAAGTTGAGACGTCTCCAATAAAACAATTTGGAGGGTTGAAAAAAATATTACAAAATTAGTGTTTCCTATTAAAAATGCGGATGGTAACAATTATCTATCCCTCTTCCTCCCAAGAAAGCCACACTTGGAGTACAAACAAAAATCTCAGATGTCTGATTTAGCACACACACACCCCCTTGGGATATTATTTGTTGTTTTGGTGGAGTGGACCACCCCACCCCCACCAAAAAAAAAAAATCAGTGTGCACTTACAGAAACTCTGCTTTCCTTTCCAGCATACCAAGGGCGTGAGGGGGGTGAGTAAGTGGGAGATAAAAACACTGCAGCAGTCCCTCAAAATCAATCAAAAGCCTCAGCAGCTCTCTCCCTAAAGAGAGCCTATTTTCTACCCATTCTCACCTAATAAAATAGCTAATCAAGTCGTTATGCTGCTTATTTGCCGCCCCCATCTAATGGTTTTAAAGTCTAGGCGAGACATCGTCTATTGTTCACCCGCAGCCCCCTCTCCCTCGGTGCCCCGCGCTTCCCGACGCCCGGCAGCCGGGGCCAAAGGAAACCCACGGAGAGATCAGGGGGCTCGTCTCACCTTCGCGAGTCCGGGCTGAACAGCGGCGGTGCTGGGCGAGAGCGCCCGGGCCAGGACTGCCGCCTCCTAACCCCGCACAACAAAAGGCAGATCCCTTCCCTCGCCGGGCAAATTCTCCGCCAGCTACGAGGAGAAGATAAGAGGTTACATCTTCACTTCGCCGGCTCCTATCGACTTCGGCATCGTTAGAGAGATGGGGGGGGGAACCCCCCCCCGTCTCCTCCCCCCAGCGCCGGAGATTACCTTCTGGCGGGGGAGGGCACCGGCCAGGGCTTTGTATCCATTAAACACACATCGCCGCTTATCGGAGGTAAAGGGCTTGTCAGGAGGGCACTATTGTGTGTGAGTGTGTGTGTGTGTGCGAGCGAGAGCCAGGCAGCGTGCGGCCGGGTGATTACGGTATCAGCGCGGCCCAGCTGGAGGGGGCGACACCCACAGGGAGCTGCTCCTCCTGGGGGGCCCCACGCCCCGCACAGGAGACGACCGCCCCCCCGCATCAGAGTGGCAGCTGCCTGGGCCACAGGCCTCCTGGTTGGCAAAGCAAGAGCCAACATCTGAAGGCCCAGCCCAGGCCCCCTCCCTGACTGGCTGGAGAGAGGTCAGACCTCACTTTTTTCTTTTGGGTGGGGGTAGATTTCTCTAGAGCCCCCCCCCCGTCCCCCCAGTTTCATTCACTCTCATTTGGAGAGGGAAGGCAGGTGGCCCTTGGATAAGGGGCTCCCTCATTTTGAATGCTCCGGCAGGTTTCAAAGTCTCTCCCTCTGTCAGCCCAGCAGGAGGATCTCCTGCCTCGGCTGCTGAAACCCTCCTCATTCAAACTGCCCCAGCCTGAGGCAGCCCAGAACCTGCCCAGCAGACCAAAGTGCCTTCCCTACTCCGATCTATATAGATCTCACTCATCTAACTAATCCAAAGTGGGAGCTCTCCACCAAAGAAAGCAGCTTCCCCTGTGATTTCTGTGAGTTCATTTGTAACTGCTGGAAGTTCTTTCTCTCTGGTCCTACCATGCAAGTAGGAGAAAAGCTAAGGTACCAGTGTGGCCCTTGAATGCTTTTATTTATTTGTTTTTTGGTTCCCAGTTTGTTGGGGGAGTATCTGACATAAAACTGCTTATGCCCAAATAAATCTGTTAGTCTTTAAGGTGCCACCAGACTCTTTGTTGTTTTTGACATAAAACTGTTCACGCTGCTCAGTGCAGGGAGAGCCCACCCCAGACATAGCAGGTAGGCACTGTTATGTGGCTACAGCTCAGCACAGGAAAATGGTGAACTAGACCACGGATTGGTCTAGTTCCAAACAGATTGGTTTCTTTAAAGATATACATCCACGGTTCATTTTATTTTTTAAAAAGCTGATTGGATGAATCCAAGAGGCTATGTGGTTAGGTATTGGAAGGGAAGGCTGTAGGAGCCACAAATGGAAGGGGCCAACAGAATCAGTGTACCAAGAGCAGGTTGTTAGGCTAATCTTTTCACTGAAATCTAAAAGTAAAACAGTTCTTTCTCTGGTAACAATTTATTTTTAAGGAAGTTTTGCTTCTCTTGAATGTCTGTGGAGCAGCAAAGTGAAGGCTGAGATCAGGACAATGGCAGCACACACAGTGGAGAGAGGCACGCATTGTTTAGTGATGCACCCCTTCCAAAATAACCAGGCCAAAATAGCAGAGTTTTTCCACAAGAAAAGAAAAAGGGGATGTGATGCGTAATACAAAGTGAAAGCAAACCATAGATGGGGTGGGGGGAAGGACCTGTGTGTGTGAAAATTGTGTCATTGCAATGAATGTCAGATAAAAAGGGGTCTGTCACAAATCCTCCACTAATCCAATAATGTGAAAACCTCTTGGTATCACTGAGACATGGCACAAGGTAAAAAATTTTTATTCTTCATAAACCGCTGCAACTATATAGTTAGTCTTAGAAAGACAGTGATTGGCAAATTTTCCTAATACAAAGGGCATTTGACTTTTAACAAGATAATCTGTGGATTTTACGTATCTAATTTAACACCTGATTCTTTAGACAGTTTGCTTTCTACTCTCAAAAAGAACCACCTTTCCCCACCTTCTATAGATGTCAGTTATGTGTTAGAAGTAATCAAACAAGTCATATTAAAAGAAAAGTTAGTCAATACAATTTGAAGTATGGCTTTTTTGCAGTTAATGATGTACTCTG
Organism: Trachemys scripta elegans; assembly: GCF_013100865.1. Taxonomy (NCBI): domain Eukaryota; kingdom Metazoa; phylum Chordata; order Testudines; family Emydidae; genus Trachemys; species Trachemys scripta. The sequence goes on from NC_048299.1 coordinate 239,535,557, forward strand.
TGCAATTTTAGTGGAAGTTAATTTAATTAACTCAATATGCAAGGTATCACTGCACCCTCTGCCCACAGATGTGCTCTCAAAATATTATCTAAAAACAGGGGATGCTCTATTTATTAGAAATTTTAGGGTTTTTTTTCCTGCAATATTATACCATTAAGATCTGTCAAACCCTTATTTTCCAGAGTTACTATATATGCCTCAGATATACACTGACATTTTTGGCAAAGAGTTTTAATATAAGAGATGCACAGTTCTCTAGTGATCAAAATCCAGGATCCTTTCTAAAGCAAATAATTTGCTGTGAAAACACTCTCAGTTAAAAATTAAAGCAGTATATGGGAATATGATCAGAGTACAAATGTATAACAAAAGCAGTGTTCCATAATCACAGCTGTCTCAAAGTCCAAGCTGGAGCTAAAAATCTTAATTTCAACTGACTGTTTCTTAATAATGGGTTACCTTCTCACAAAGCATAAAGTCCATCTGCCCCTGGCAGATAAGTTTTGAAGCATTAAAATAGATAAAAATCTAACATTTTCTTTTTTGCATTGAATATGTGAATTCTAGCATGCTATAATGTGAGAATTCCAACATATGACCATTATGGCATAATATCTCATTGCTCAGCTTGTCATTACTTCACTTGTAATTCTTATGTTAATTATGTTCATAATTACTATAAACAGATGTGGTAGAAATTCATGTGACCTTTTACTGCAGAATGCATTTCTCACTCCTTTCACTTTATTTTAGCACATATATGAAACCAAATGAAAGAAAAAGCAATTTTGACATACTATGTATGTACCTATTTAAAATTAAACATAATTTTTTCTCATATTCTTCAGTCAGGACCTTCTCTATGCCAATACATTGAAATGAGAATTAAATGTAAAGTCTGTCCTGATATATATACTTAAACCCTGTGATTAAAATGAATATTTTTACTAAATTGAGCTAAACCCGTAACTGAAGCCTAGAATATAAATGGAGTGTTGCATCTTTATTCAGCACCTTTGTTAATGCAGCAGTATTCTGCTTCCCAACTACAAGTACATGACAGACATACAGCAATTTATTTTACTCACAACCCAACCATCACCCTCTGTACATAAACCACATTTACAATAAAATCACTATGGATTTCATTAGCAGAAAGCCTACTCAAATTTCATTTCTTTGCCCCTAATCTATAATTAGTGTGGACAGACAGGTGCAAACCCTTCTCTTATACAGATGGCTACTGGAAATGGTGCAAAGTAGCTCCTTCTGTTTAAACAACACACAGATAACCTGCTCTGCTCTTATCACTTACAATTACCTCCATTATACTGAACTAATGTTTACTTTAATAACATGTCCACTATTCTCTAAACACTATTTGGAAACTTTTATATCAATGGCAGAAAAAAATGAAGATGTAAGTCAATGTCTTTCAGATTAAAAGTAATCATTTTGTTTTGAAATTAAGTTCCTCTTTTTAAGGATAACTCTTACTTAATTTTTCATTTGATTTTACACCTGCTGGTCATTGTTTAACATGCAAAATCATGAGAGCTTTTTTTCTGAGAGCTTTATGCTTCCATATATTAAGCTAGACTAAGCCAGTATTAGGTAAACAAGAGCAGAATAGTTATAGTTTTAAAACATGTCTTTAAACTGTAACATTTAGTGTAAATAGTGCAAGCAGGATTATGTTAAAATTTAGTTTTGAAACTTGTATATTGTTGGTTGAACATTTAATCTCCCTAAACCTTTCATTTTATCAGATTTGTGAATATGAAAGGAGATTAAGAAATTTCAAAGGCTGTTCTTTTAAAAATTAGTTTACACTTTTTAATACTGATACTATTTTCAGTGCTAGTGCTTGTTTAAACTCTTACAAATATCTTTAGCTAGTTACTAATTAAAGGCTATGTGAAACATATACAGGACATTGTTAACTACATGTCTACAAGTTTTTGAATGAGCTAGATTTTAAAGGAATTCCCTCTACATGCCTTTAACCAAACCATGAGAATAATCTTTACACAACAGCAAGTACGTGTTATTTCAGTTGATAAATTGTATGCAAAGATCAAGAAGCCTTAAGTTCCTACAAAACAAAGAAAAAGCTTTTTAAAAAAAAATAAAATGGTGACCCCCCCCAAAACAACCTACCAATATACTTTTTTAATTAGCTAAAGATTTAACAGTAATTAACTGTAGCAAGTGGATTTGCAAGATGAAAATAACAATTGTAACTGCCTTCCCCCTCATCCCCACTGCAAATACTGCAGATGCCTATTTTTCCAAAGTGCCTGGCTATGAGGAGCTGTGCAGTCTGCATAGAACCTCAGTGAAGCAGGCTTTGCATTCAATGCCTGTCAGATGAAGTTCAGTTCAGAGAAGTGAGAAACAGGATTTGACAGGGAAGAATGTGTGGAACTGACTAGCCATTGACTGACCAGCACTCCAGGTGGAGCTTTTCCCCCCTCCCTCCCATAAACAATACTTTTAGCATCAAACTCCATGTACACACAGGCATACACAGAGCTAAGTATACACAGATGAGACATAGTGTGATGACTTTGGCAAAAATTTGAGTCAACATTAAAGTGGTCAAAAATGGCAGAAGGCAATGTTTTACTTTAAAAAGATTTTGGAAAGTATTTAAAAGCTTGAAGCCTTTGAAGAAAAACAACTTGTGCAGCAGTTGCCAGCAAACAGTGACCTAACACTGCTGTCTGCATTCCATTACAAACAAAATGTTTTTTGTCTGTTAGACCATTCTAATAGTTTAGAAACAAAGTAGTGTTAGGTATTATTGAAAGCATTAAAGCTGAGCTCCATAAGGAGCACTGCTGTTTTAAGTACTCCTTGTCTGATTTCAGCTTGCCAGATATTGACAATTTTTTTTTACTTGTCCATTGTATAATTGAACTTTATATTGTGGTGAGGAAAAAAGTCTGATGCATGAACCAGAGTAACAATGATTACATTACAGGCTCAAACCTGATAAGCTGATCAGAAAAGTTCTCAATAATCAAATAAGAGAGCTTCCTAATTAAAAGGCTTAATAGTGAGACTGCAAGATAGCTACATTATTTATATGACCTATTATGCAATAGGCTGTTTATACTGTACGGCATTTTCAGATAATTTTTCTTAGTATTTTTTTAAGTGGGAACCCCAGAAATACTTGGTGCTAAAAACAGAACATATAAACAAGGCAGCTGAACTTTAATAGTCACTCAAGCACAAGGAAATTCCCCAATCATATTGGATTTCCTAAGGAAATCAGCCCGGAACAAACGGAATGAGTTTTCAGACTTCCACTGAAAAGGTCAAGCATCAGCTTTAACAACCATTAGAAACCAGTTTCACTATTACTCTGTTATCCAGATTCACTAGAACTGTTAATGCTAAGCCAGATCAGAAGATCGGGATAATAGAATTAAAAGCTACAAAAGTCTACAAATGTCTCTCATCTAGGTTAGGATAAACCTCTTGCCTCAAACTGTTTTTATTAATAATAACAAAACCGCTTATTTAAACTTTACACTGCATTCTGTCAGGATGTGGAACTGGAGGAGAAGGGGATACATCCTGCATACAGAAGTATTCAAAAAATGACATTCACCTCTAACATACTTTTTTAGAAATACAATAATAATGTTTCTAGCTAGATATCAAAAGAAAAGATTTTTTTAAAATTCCTTCAAAATTTGTGCAGGTGTTAAAATAAGTTTTAAAATAGTCAAAACAGATTAAAGTTAGTCCAAAAATGGGGAAAAAAATATATCCTGCTTTGGTCAGCAACTCAGACCACCATCAGTGGATAAATCAATTTGCAGCTGCTGTGGACAGCCATTTAAGTCTGGGGCCTGAACAGATTAATTAGGGGAAGTGATGTTAAAAGTTAAAGGGGTCAGAGTTACATTAAGTACATGAATTTTTCCTGGAGCAAACCCCTTGTACTACAATCCAGAATACATCCTCTTGGTTAGTGAAGGGTATGCCTGTAACCTAATATTTGGCAAGGCAATTTCATTTTAAATATTTTTGCAGAAAATACAGTCTTTTCAGGTAGATTACTTTTAGGGAGTATATATCTAGCTTCATGCAAACATTGTAGATCATGCCAAACTAGTAGTGATTTTTTGCATCACGTATCTTTACTCTTAAAATATTAATAGGAGATTTAGTAATATTCAGAGGTATACCACTGTGTATTATGTACACATATTATTAAATATTTGCCATAACTTTAAAGTCCGTATACTACCAGAACAAATACAGTGTTTTCAATTTTGTCCTATTTTACAATAGGAAACTTGACTAGTTTTTTATGGAAAATCTGTTATGTACTATTTTACCAGAATCCCACATTTGAATGACTTATGTACACAATCTGCATCTTTAGCTCTACATGAGAAGGATGAGCTGGCTAGAATAATAGGTCTTTTCCATATTTATATTTTATGATTCTATACAATTCAAAGACAGCAGATGAAAATGGACAGTCTCTGGGATTTTAACATATCCTTCATCTGCCAAGAAGATGGTATGATGCTGATCCTTGACAGGGTTGCTAAACGCTAGTAATAACCCTTCATGTTCTTAATATGATTCTAAAGCATTGAATGTTGATACTCCTTCGCCATTTAATCTGGGGATGTTCACCAATGCTGCAAATCGATTCATCCAGCGATAATGACTGGGACTCCGGACTAAAAATAGCTAGAGAGGAACTTTTTGGTGGGGGCGTATGAGGATGTTTTAATCTAACTTTACCTTCTCCCGCCCCTTGTTTAAACTTCTGACTAAGTTTAGAAGATAACATTCTGCCTCTTTTTTGATGGAAAACATTTCAGTATGTATCACTGTATTCCCCTTTGTTTCTTTATAAATTAGGAATGACAGGAAGGTACAGTTTGTATGCATACATTTAACTGTCAATTACCATATAATAATAGAGTCGCCTTATCGGGGATGCCACAGTTAAGGTTGCAAGGCCCTTTCCAGACTAAACCATGTATTGGTCCCCTTAAAACTTTGTCGCTAGTGACTGGACTCGAACGCACCAAAAATCAAAGGCTCATCTAACGAATTCGCTTCTGGGTTCTGCATTCTTTGATCTCCCTTCTCGAAAGCTAAGTAATGAATTACTGGAATCAAACTTTTTTGAATCAGATTCGAGATTATCAGCGTAAAACTGTGTTGCAACTTTAGAAATGCAACATATAATACTGCCGCATCGTTTTAGGAAGCGGATAGATTTTCAAGCTTGCCAAGCAGTTTAATACGATGTGCGCTCCTGAAATATTTCTTGCAAAACAGCCAGTAGTGATGTTGCCAACACTACATAATCCGACTATTGTAACAGAGGGTTGGGGGGGGGGGGAGAAATGACCCGAAATATTTCAGGCATTCCAGATCACACTGGCCAGCGCTGTGATCTTGCAAGAAAAAAAGCTGATTCTAAAACGAGACAGACAATATGGTACGGAAGATGACAATGAAACTTGCTTGAAATGCTAATTTCCCTGCAAGAGTGGGTGTTTTTTCCCCTGCACTCTGAGGAGTTATTAGTACAGAATTGTGCGCGGGGCTGTTGGTTTGTATATGCATGCAATTCTAACCCTGCAGCATCGCCCCGAGTGGGTTAGTTACAGCCGAGAGCCCCTTAGTTAGACCGATCCTAAAACCAGTCCTACAAGGAAGAGGAAAAGAACGGGGAGCCCGACTCCCTACCCCCATCCCCCCAGCGATCCGGGCCCGGGGCTGCACGCCCCTTCTCGGTACTTACACTGAAAAGGACCGGAGAGTCCCACCATTCGCCACAGGCTGTGAGCTGAAAATAAAAGTTCCCGTCCTCCTTGGGGGAGAGCCGCCAGCCCAGGCTGCTGGAGGGCAGAGGGAGTGGGAGAGGGGAATGCAGTGCAATGCAGCTTCCCTTCCAGTCCAGCTGATCCACGTCCACAAAAAGTCAAAACGAGCCGAAAAGGAACTCCAGCCGCTTGTCAAAGCAGTGCGAGAGAGACGACTGGGTCCAGGGGAAAGGAGCAAGAACCACAAATAAAACAAAGTAGATAATTAATGCCCAGGTCCCTTTCTGTTGCTGCTGCAGACAAATGTGATCTGGAGTATAGGGAATTGCTACTGTCAGTGGTGGTGTCTCTGTCTCTCTCTCTCTCTAAGACGGCGATGCATAGATTTGCAGGACTGCCTTGTGTCTGCCTTGGAAGAGAAGCTCCATGCAATGTCTGTGCAGATCCGCCCGCAGAAAGACTCCGCTGTGTCTGTGTCTCTCCCTCTGCTACCAGCCACCTCTAAAGTCAAACAGCATACTGCAAGCAGCCGGCCTGGCTCAGCTACCCAGGTGCAGGGGGGGAGGGCTTAAAGCAGTGGGAGGTGATAGAGGTAGGAGACATCTGTGTCGTGAGGAGGTTAGTGAGGGTCAAGTATATGTTAACAATAGGCGAGCACAGTCCCTCTTGGGCAGTCTGCCTACTCTTTCTTTCTTTCTCTCTCTTTTACTGGGTGGACATGTAACTTGCTCCCTAATGATGCCTTCCCAAGGCTGCCTGCTTTAAGAGTCCAGACTGCCCTGCAGTAACCCAAGACAAACACTTTCCCTAGCCATCTGGAGAGCTCCTGGCTTCTCTGCCTGTATCTCATCACTGTCTGAAGAGACAGCACTGCTAGAAATCAAGCCACTCTCAGATCTACTCTCTAATCCCCTTCTGTTAGCTGATTTTCAGTCAGACTATTTGCTTTCGCATTAGTTAATAGCCTTAGAGAAAACAATTATCATTCTCTTTTTCCCTTTGTTTTTCACTCCAGAAAGAGTACAGTATTGATGAAGACCTCTTTCTCTTTTTAAGAAATATATGGTCTTTCATGTCTTGCAAAACCCATGTGCAATTTCACACAGGGAATTCTAGATTCTTCCAAGAGTAAAAAACATAAGCATAACCAACTCAGCAGTGAAAATGAATTACAATATTCTACAATTAAGGAATACTAGAATATTAACAAAACATGAAGGTCAAATGTTGGATAAACATTTAAAAGAGCATGTATGAATTTGATGATGAATAAAATACTCAGCTTTTAATTTGCTGGGAGACAGTATTACAGTATAACTCAGACTACAAAATACTCTTATTTTTTATATCAATTTGACACTATTTGATGTACAGTGTTATTCCTACTGCATCTACACCTGTGGCCTGAATCAATACAAAGACATGTCTGTGAAGCACACATCTTCTCAAGTGAAAAAATCCATGCAATTACTAGATAGGCTGAGACTGTTTTGCAATGTGTTTAAATTAGAATTGTTGTGACTATTTGGAAGTTTTATTTAACATCCTCCAAATGTCTAATGTTAAGTAAATGTGTTATAACACCTGACAGAACACCTTGCCAATATGCAATATTTATTCCCATGTGCAGGAACTATGGCCCTTACACATGCAAACACTTACACACATGCTTAACTTTAAGCACATAAGTAGACCCACTGAAGTCAATTGAACTATTCACATGCTTAAAATTAAGCATGTGCATATCTCCAGGATTGAAGACTATGATTATTATTAGTTTGCTTCTGTGATTAGCTTTTAACATTCCATAGGTTTATAAAATATGTTTATATTTATAGTCTGGAGAAATCTACCCTCTCCACTGATATAAAGAGGCCATGGCACTTTAATGGGCAGGTTGGTATTTGCTAATATGGGTTCAAATTCTACCTTGCTTTACACCCTGTTGTAGTCAGTTGAGTTTCATGGAGCATAAATCAGGATAGATCTTTCTCATTGTGATTTCAATTTACAAAAAAACTGAATTGTAAAAATCTAGCACTGTTTTCTAAGTTAAAATGATCATTTATTACAAACATCCCTTTCAAGTCAAAGATATTTGTAGACTTTTCCAGCAATAGTCTTTACATTTTAAATGCAATCTAAAAGTAGAAAAATGTTACACAGTATTTATTGTAACATTATCTGGTGAAAACGATACTTTTTTGGACATCTGTGATTTCCAGGCATTAGTTAAGCTTCACAATGCTTGTGATGTAGGTAAATACTTTCATCCCCATTTTGCATATGTGTGAACCGAGATGCAGATTAAGCAACTTGCCAAAGGTCACAGAGCAAGTCTGTGGCAGAGTTAAGAACTGAACCCTGACTCCCAGTTCATAACTTTAAAAAGTCACATCACTCCCTCCCTGTCAAATTTCATGCACATTCACTCTAAAAGATCAAAGTATTTAAATCTTTCAGCCACTTCCATATTAGAGGAAGGAGAAAGCAGAGGCCTGAGATTTATGATCTCCTCCTATCTCTACCAGCGACACAGTTAGCAATCTTGGTGCAAGTGACTTAACATTTCCAGACCTTGTGTTCCCATTTGTAAACAGAGGAGAATATTTACAGTTACCACCATTTAAAAAGTCAACACTAACCATTATTGAATATTAGAGAGACAAGGCAATGAGGTAATATCTTTTATTGGACCAACTTCTGTTGGTGAAAGAGACAAGCTTTTGAGTTTATACAGACCCGAAGAAGACGAGCTCTGTGTAAGCTCAAAAGCTTGTCTTTCACCAACAGCAGTTGGTCCAATAAAAGATATTACCTCACCCACCTTGACTGACACGGCTACAACAACACAGCAAACAAGTTATTGCATAGTATTTCTCAGTACTTAGATAGGGGGAAAGCCTGCTCACATAACCAGCGTATCAGAAATGGTAACTTCTTAACAGTGACCGCTATGCTTTCCTCAGAGTTGTGTTGTGAGAGTTAATCAATGTGCTCCTCAGATAAGAGTCTGCAAGTGTAAAGTAGTATTATAATACTACAAAGCTAATGAGTGAAGTATGGTCTCTTTCCTACTATTATTGTCAAAACTTTCTCTTTTTACATACACTGCAGAAAGAAAGTGCATGTTGTGATACTGGAAGGATAAACATTTTATTTGAAAATTATTTAAGATTTCAAAAATATTGGATCTTTTTTCATAGTAAGCCCCGACACTGCAAACATTTAAGCGGGTGAATAACTTTACACACAGGAGATTTTTGCTACATGTTATGGTGAAAATGGCATGATTCATCTATGTGTATTACCATGTGATATTACATGAGAGAAAGGTAGATAAAAGTATAGCTGCACATGGAAATCAAATTGTGAAATGCCTCACTAGGCCTTAGGAGTATGACCAATTTTTGGCCATACATAAAATGATCATATGCTTACAGGTGAAATATGATGTACCTTTTTTTAAAGAAAGTGTAGTTATCTTGCATGCAGTCTACAGCAGCAGCACTGAAATGCTCAGTATCAATGATATGTCAATACACATTTCACATGTCTATGCAGCTATCTATTGCTATCTAAAAATATATATACAGATATTTTCCTTCTCACAATTGTCACCTCCCTCCAAATCTATTTAATAGTTAGTTAACTTCTGTTTACTATCCAAGTATTTAACAATTCTTTTTGCCAAATACAGTTAATTTAAAAACCAAAATGTTAAGACAGTTATATGCTGTAACATGTATTTTCCACCATACACAAATTAAGTTTATAATAGGCATACACTTTTGGTGAATTTGTTTCTTCATTGCAGTGCACTCTACTTCAAAAAAAGCTCAGTTTAGCTCCCACTTAAATGCATTGGAATTTTGACATTCATTTCAATGTGAGTAGGATTGGGCCCAGAGTGTATGTATCATGGGTTACTATAGTTGGTATGACAAGTACTCATTTTGATTAAGTATCATAGTAAATGGTCTAGTCAAAACGTTAAGCTAGACTCTTGATAGCTTTAACTTATGAACCTTTCCCTTAGTCACATTTTTCAATTTTTCCTCTAATTTACAAGTGTATTTTATATGTTAGGGTAGGCCACATTTCATTTTCATTTCATTCAGTTCTAGCACCTTTTGTAGGTCAGACATTACAGAGAAAGGGAGACAGCTATATTATTTTCAATAACATTTATATATACTTTCTTTGGAAAATCCTATACAATCTCTCTACAATATGAACTACCGTACGTCCCCCCTGATCATTGCATGGAAATGAGGCAGAGACATTGTCTGGTACATCCTGTGCTACACAAATCTTGCCAGCTAGGCCAGGATTCCACCAAGAGAGCTGAGGCAAAGAAATGCACTGCTACAGGCTGGGGACCGACTGGCTAAGTGGCAGTTCTCTAGAAAAAGACCTTGGGATTACAGTGTACAAGAAACTGGATATGAGTCATATTGGGCTGCATTAGTAGGAGCATTGTCAGCAGATTGAGGGAAGTGATTATTCCCCTCTATTCGGCACTGGTGAGGCCACATCTGGAGTATTGCATCCAGTTTTGGGCCGCCCACTACAGAAAGGATGTGGACAAATTGGAGAGAGGCCAGTGGAGGGCAATGAAAATGATTAGGTAGGGTTACCATATTTCAACAAGCAAAAAAGAGGACGGGAGGAGCCCCGCCCTAGCCCCGCCCCTGCCCCTCCCACTTCCCGCCCCCCCAGAACCCCCAACCCTCCCCCCGTTCCTTGTCCCCTGACTGCCCCCTCCTGGGACCCCTGCCCCTAACTGCCCCCCGGGACTCCACTCCCTATCTAAGCCTCCTTGCCTCTTGTCCCCTGACTGCCCCAACCCTTATCCACACCCCCACCCCCAGACAGACCCCGGGACTCCCACGCCCCATCCAACCACTCCCCACCCCCTGACAGCCCCCCCCAGAACTCCCAACCCATCTAAACCCCTCTGCTCCCTGTCCCCTGACTGCTCCGATCCCTCTCCACACTCCTGCCCCCTGACAGCCCCCCCAGAACTCCCTTGG
>NC_048299.1:239546485-239612181 GCF_013100865.1 Trachemys scripta elegans
ACCCCCCCCCCAACTGCCCCCCAGGACCCTACCCCCTACCTGTACCCTGACTGCCCAAAACTTTCTCCACTCCCCTCCAAAAGCCCCTCCCCCCCCGTTTCTTGACTGCCCCCTCCAGAACCTCCCTGTCCCTTCTCCTGCCCCCCCTTACCCTGCTGCTCAGAACAGGGTGTTGGGCTCTGTGCCAGCCGGACACATGGCTGAGCTCCCCTGCACAACACAAAACCCGGTCCCTGGCCCTGCACAGGGCTGCCGGAGCGGGCTGCAGGAGGAGGAGCTGCCGGCCGGCTCAGAATGCAGGGGGGGGGGTGGGAGGAGGAAGCTGCTCCGGAGTCCAGCCCGGGACTTTCCTGCAGCCCTCCCAGCCGCTCGCTCTGCCGGGGGAGGGGGAAATCCCGGACATTGTGAGTGCTTTACAAATTCCCCCCGGACGCTATTTTTAGCACACAAAAGGAGGACATGTCCGGGTAAATCCAGACGAATGGTAACCCTAGATTAGGGGCTGGAGCACATGACTTATGAAAAGAGGCTGAGGGAACTGGGCTTATTCACTCTGCAGAAGAGAAGAGTGAGGGGGGGATTTGATAGTAGCCTTCCCCTACCTGAAGGGGGAGAGGGTTCCAAAGAGGATGGAGCTAGGCTGTTCTCAGGGGTGGCAGATGACAGAACAAGAAGCAATGGTCTCAAGTTTCAGTGGGGGTGGTCTAGGTTGGATATTAGGAAAAACTATTTCACTAGGAGGGTGGTGAAGCACTGGAATGGGTTACCTAGCGAGGTAGTGGAATCTTCATCCTTAGAGGTTTTTAAGGCCTGGCTTGACAAAGCCCTGGCAGAGATGATTTTGTTGGGTTCTGCTTTGAGCAGGGGGTTGGACTAAGGTCTCTTCCAACCCTAATCTTCTATGATTCTATGAACTATTGTATGCACTGCTTTTCCAATGAGCAGGGATAAAATGCCCTCTAACCAGTGCTTACTGATAACAGCAGAAGATGTACACTGGCTGGATCGACAGCCTCCCCCCTAATCTGAAAAGCATGCCCACTTGTACATGCTGCAAGGGTTGATGTTACTTGGACATCTCTCTATTCAGATCTTTACTGTTTGCTTCTGAGGATGCCTGAAACATGTTAGGCAAATTCCAAACAGAAAGAATACACAGTACCTACCTTCAGGAGCTTGTAAGTTCCACTGACGTACATTTTTACACTCTTCTTCTTGCACAGCAGATTTTTAGCCATATGTGTGTGTTTGTAGTGAATTCCATCTTTTACTCAGATACTAACTAGAATGTCTATATTGGAGCATTTCTACATCTTCGTTAGCCTCTTAGCAATATTAATAAACTTAAGAACATAAGAATGGCTATAGTGGGTCAGACCAGTGGTTCATCTCGCCCAGTATCCGGTCTTCTGATAGTGACCAGTGCCAGCTGCTTCAGAGAGAATGAACCGAACTGGGCAATTCTGAATGATCCATCCCCGGTCATCCAGTCACAGTTTCTAGCAGTTGGAGATTTAGGGACACCTGGAGCATGGGACTGTGTCCCTGACCTTCTGGGCTAACAACTTTTTTATATAGAGCATTTCATCTTGAAGGTCTCCAAAGCACTTTGTTGACTATGTACTCACAGCAACAAAGAAATGCAGACACCTCTGGGCTGACAACTAGCACACAACACAACAGTGTCGGGTGGGCATATGTTAGCTAAGATCGCAAAGGCAAATCCTAGGTGTTGTTGGCCATGCTTTGTGCATGATGGTTTTGTGACATTGTTAACTTGTTTTCTGTAAAATATGGCTGAGCCAATCAAACCTATTTTATTTTAAAAAATGGAATGAGGGAACAGGCTACTGATTAAAGAGGCAGTATTCGAGAGAAAAAATTGGTATGAAAACTTGCTAGTCACACCGATGAAAAAAATATCCTTTCTATTTGAATCCATTTTATATGTGTTTTATTTGTATACATTCATTTTTGGTAGACAGGTTTTCCTTCTTTATTAGAAAGAAAACCCAAAGTACATCATAATATAAAGCTGGAATTCAACTTCTCCTCAAACAAATAGAAAAACAACAAAATTGAAATAATAAATTTTTGTTTCCATCAATGTCAAAGAGCAGGAAACATTTTGCTGTTGAAGTTCCTAGAAGCAATAAGTGCTATATTAACTGCCACATAACACACACACACACTTTCACACAGGATACCTTGTGTAATGGGAAAACCGTTGCCCTGACACACACATGCATATAGTTCCTTAACTTCCCCACCTGCTGGGCAGCCACCTGCAATAAACAATAGTGGCTTATTATGAGACAGTAATAAAATAAGCAGTCACAAAGCTGTTTACCTAAACGAGACTAGAAGCCCCTCAAATGCTGAGCTGCAGGGAAGGGAATTATTGCCTAGTTGGCAAAGGGGTGAGCTTTCTTGTGACAACCCGTGAAGGCCAACAATAACACCTCTAGAGCACTTGTATTCTAAATATGCCTACTGTTTAAGTATATACACCAACCATCTGTAATATATATAGCTGCGTATAGCTACTGTAAAGTAATGAATCCAAGGTGTGCGATCTGTTCCAGGTTTTCCTTTGTATATGCACAACCTCCCAGTACTAGACTTGCTAGAAAATATAGCGACATTTTGTATATGCAAAGGTAACAGCATAGCCCTCTTATCTATTGCAATGACATGTTGACAGTACATTATTCCAGTTACACATAAGTTTAAATTGGGAATATAAGTCTGTACTTCACCGCTGGCTATTACCAACCAATGCACTGTGCATACTTGCTTGTAGAAAATCTGGCTCATTTAGATATCATAAATGATGTCCTTTTTTGGTATATCAAAATTCCCCTTTTCCAGCTATAAATAAAAACAAATTGGCCTAGCTTGGAACTCTATTAATAACATGAACTTGGTATGATGTAATTGAAACCATACTTTCCATCCTCCCGAAGCTACTGATTCTTTTATCATTAAGCTAAATAAATAAATATTTTAATTGCATTTCTCTGTATAACTTCTTTTAAAATAGAATATTTCTTAATGATAGTTTTCATTCAAGTGATTACTTTTCCACATTCAGAGACAATGCATTTCCAACTCTTTCAATCTATTTCCATAAATATTCCAGCAACCCCCTGGAGCTTGTTGGTATTCCAGTTACCTTAAAATTGTTCTTATAACTTCAGATTAATTTGCTTGTTATTACTGTTTATAAACAATCAGGATTAGATATTTCCTTGCACGGGTATAGTACTTGCATGACGGTTTTAGAAAAACACTTTAAAGAAATTCATGTTTTTCAAAAAAAGGTCATATAATAGGAACAACTGTGCACACCTTAACCTCGGGAACATACATTTAACATAAACTCAGTTATTTTATTTTAAAAATACAGTTAAGTATTGTAGTATTTATGTACAGATGTTTTAAAGTTTCAGACCACAGAGTGGAAAACTCAGCTAGATAATGGAGTCTGATACCACTCCATTTATTGGACTTATGTTTTAAAGTGTGGTTTATTTTTAGAATGAAACTTGTGGAATCCAGTTTGCCCAGCAATAGTAATTTGAAGATCAATAGTAACTTAAAATGTTCTCCCATATGCACATCATTACTGGGAGGATGCTTGTGCACATTAGTCACTTATTACTTATGGTCCCAAACAAATAGAAAAGTAGAAGTAATAAAGTGAATGTCCTATAGAGAACAGAATTATTTTTTCCTTTACTGTCTGTGATTGTAGGCCTTGTTTGGTTACTGGGTGAAAAGCTATCAATTAAAAAAAATTCTAATGAGAATTCAGAAGATAGGTGATATAAGTAAAGCACAATAAGTAAAGGTGGAAGAGCACATCACAGTTTGATAGACACCATTTATGAAATGAAAATAAAATAAACAAATACTCACTTTAATGTTGTTCAATTTACTAAAATCTTTACATGTTAAGAGTAGGTAAAAAAATGAACTTGTCTAAGAGAAGGTAATTTAATAGGGCTCATGCATTCTATGGGTTACAAATAGAGATAAATTCTGCCATTCCTTACTAAAATTGAGTAGCAGCTTTCTCTGTGAGTAGTTCTGTTGTAGTCAATTGGAACTACTCTCAGAGTAAGGTACTACTGAATATGAGAAAGGGAGTTATAATCTGCTCCAACCCAAAAAAGAATCCATTGTTCGTCTACAGGTCCTGACCCTATGATCCCATTGAAGCCAGTGTTATGGGCGTTTGGCCATTGATTTCAGTGGAGCAAGATCACACCTAGAATATCCACAGGCTTTCTTGCTAAAATATTCACTATTTCCACATAATGTCCTTTTAGTTCACTGCTCTTTCCTTTCTGTACAGTCACTCTCCTTTTAGTCATGAGTAAAAATAATAAGAGTAATACATTTTGCATTTATGTCCTGCAAGTCATAAATAAGAGAAGTCAAATAAATGAGGCATTTTAAGAGGGTTCAGAAGTGGAAATTATATTTTATCTTCATGAGATGAATACATCAAAACACAGAAAAGGTTAGCAGCCTACCTAGATTTCATGCTTGCTTTCTGTCACTTGATTAATTTAGTATTAACTGTGTCACTAAGTTATCCCAGGGTGTCAGTAAAAGATGAGTACTGAGCTGTCCTGACCACTCAGTAGGAAGCACACTGAGTTGTGGTGTGAAAGATCCATGTGTAGAGCAGACACTGATACTCACTTTTCAAGCTTCTTAAAAGGGCATTTTACACTGAGACTACTGCATATACAAGGGACCCCTTCTTATCCTTTTTATCTGTCTGGATGCTTCTAGGGCTTCCATCACTCTTGTGCATCTCGTATCTGTTATTGTGAGGCCTGTGTGAAGAAGGAACTTATTATTATCCCCATTTTGCAGAATTAAGGCATAGAGTTCCTAAAAGCCTGCTGCTCCTGCTCCCATTGATTTCAATAGCAGAAGATCAGGCCTTAAGTGACTTGCCTAAGGTCACGAACAAAGTCTGTAAGGCCAGATCCATTGATTTCAATGGAAGTTAGGAGCATACGAATCTGAGCCTCAGAGCCTAGAATTGAGCACATGTCTCCTGAGTCTCAGGCCACAAGACCATCTTTCCTCCACACCACAGCTCTGTTCCCTGCATGTATTCAGAAGAATCAGATCTGCTTACTTTACTGTGAAAAGAAAATCTGGATAACCCTTATCATGCAGAAAAGGAAGCTCATTATGGAAGTATAGGAGGCAATCTCAAATCAATCCACAGATCTGGCCAAAACCCCACGTCACTGGAAGAAATCAAACCTCCCCACATGTATTCTTGGTGACGATCAGGCAAAGCTGTGAAGTAATTTCTACAGTGATTGCAGAAAGCAGCATGCTTTTTATGCAGTTTTAATGAGCTGAAGGGGCAGTATTCAATTCTGAATCCAGATAGAATGAATCAGGCCGATAATTTGCTTCAGATTGGATAACAATGAAGGCTCACAACATTGTCACCAAAAATGGTGGATATTTCATTGTCAGCTGATTTTGAGGATTTTCTGCCATTTTATGCTGAAATACCTATTCTCGTGAAATTTCTTCTGGTTTAGGATCTGAGTTGGAACCAAAAATTTAGAATGAATTCAAATGCAATTCAGATTTGAAGTCTGGGGGGTTGGTTGGTTGGTTTTTGTGTGTCCATTTAGCAATTTAATGTTTTGTCTTCTTCACAATGTTTTTGCTTTTCTCTTTTTATATTTCATTGTTTTACATGAAATAAGGACAGTTTTAGTTTACATTGGCCACATGACAATGGTAAAAAAGCACAGAAGGAGTCACTCTTCTCATACTGAAGAAGGAACATTGTTAAAGTAAGGAAACAAGTATTATACATCAAGTTACTCTGAAATCTGCTCTCTCTCTTCAAAGTTCCTGCCTAGAACCTGCCCAATTTCACTTGGATGGCTTCTTCTTACAGTTTTGAAGGAACACCACACATAACCTCACAACCTCCATTTCTCTTTTTGGTGTATAAACAATTTTTAACAAGAATTGATATTTAATAACAAATTGTAGGTCTGGCTGAGTCCCAGGCGTGTGAAGGGTTTTATTTCAAAGGTGAAGACTCCTGTTCAGCGGGTTTAGGATTCTTCAATAAGAGTAGCTCTGTACTTGGATCAGTGTCAGTTACCTAGGCTCTCATGGTGCAGTTATGGCCAATGAAAACAGCAGGTATTGTCTAATATTTCATCCTCATCCAGCTTTATCAGGACTAAATCTCCTAGTTTAAGCTTGAGTAAGCTTTGGGAAACATGCCAACAATTAAAGGAGAGAGCCTGAGAATTCTTAGATTTAGCATCTCTCAGTTCCCATCTTTTAAGCAGGGCCACTTAGAATGGAGATTTACCTCTAAGGCTGGCAGAATTGTTCTGATCTGTTGACCCATAAGAAGTTGAGCTGGGCTTACTTCAGTGACTGAACTGGGGGTTACCTTATAGCTCAGTCAAGCTAATGTGATTGTTTTGCTGCTGTTATAGAAATCTCTTAGCAGTATGTCCTGCTCTCTACACTTCCCTTGTGGGTGATGAGGCCTGGAAGTAATGTGTAGGAAATTGTACCATATCCCAAGCTAGCAAACTGTGGCTTGCCAGCAGTGAATTTCCTATGGAATGTCAAATTGAGAAAAGATGTGTTAACTTTTCTATAACTCATTAAGCTGTGGATCAAGTGAGAAGTAAGATTTCTACATATCTGGAGGAAAAAAGCAGTAGCTATCAGCTAGATATGTCTCTTTTCTTCAGATAGGACTGGTGCTGTTTTTTTAACCAAGGTCTATTGGATAATGCTGTGTGTATCAGAGGTTCTTTGAATTGTGTCTTTCTGGTCATTACAGGAGACATCACTTTGTGTTTTTGGACCTGCCCTATGTGAGGCCACCACACTGATATTCAAGATCATTCCCTGCATTTAGTAAGGTCCTGTTGCCTCATATATTTTTCTTAATATGTAATCTTGGAAGGACTATGGGACTATGATACAATTACCAAAGGCAATTAGGTCTTCAGTTTTAGAGAACTCCTCTATGGCATCCGCGATGCATAGAAGTCATGTGTGCTGGATGTGGGTCCCATGTTACGTGACTGGGTCAACAATGTTTTATAAACTCAGATTCAGTTTGCAGTTGCATATCAATTCTAATTTATATGGTGAGACCGGCATGCCACTCAAAATGGCACCCACAGGTGCTTCCATAGGTGCTGACTTCCCCTCTTTCCTGTGGGTGCTCGACCCCCGCCCTCGGCCCCACCCCCACTCTACCCATTCCATGAGGCCCTGCCCCTGCCCCACCTCTTCCCACCCCTTCCCTGCCCCTATTCCAACCCCTTCGCCAAGTCTCCACCCTGGCCCTGCCTCTTCCCTGCCTCCTCCCCTGAGCGCGCCACATTCCCGCTGCTCCCCCTCCCCCACCCCGGAACATGCTAACACTGCCAAACAGCTGTTTGGTGGCGGCTGGGTGGGAAGCGCTGGGAGGTAGGTGGGGGAGCGGGGACATGGCGCGCTCAGGGGAGGAGGAGGAGTTGGGGTGGGGGTGGGGGGAGCTTGGCTGCCAGTGGGTGCAGAGCACCAATTTTTCCCCCGGGGTGCTCCAGCCCCGGAGCACCCACAGAGTTGGCGCCTATGTGTACTTCTATCTTGATCACGTGAGTTGATCTCAATAGTGAGTAGGGAGGCCTCTTCAAAAAGATATCAGCCAACACTAAGAACTTCCCTGGTGCATACTGCAGCAGGTTTATAGCTCTTGGTTTATATCTGCTGTTTGAGGGTTACCTCAACTAGGTCTTTACTGTTTAACAACAACACAAATGACTTGTGGACTGTCATGAGTTTGAAATTATCAAGACAGAAAATACCTTGTCAATTTTTCATGTACCCATATGGTCACCCAATATTCTCTCTATATTGGATTGTACTTGGTTTTGGCATCTGAAAGCTAGCTGCAACAGTATTCTACAGGTGCTCAATTATGTCCAGGTAATTGAAATAGCACCCTACTAAGAAAATAGCAGTTGGCATCTGCTGAAACATCTGTAGACTTAGAATCATCATAAAATGCCAGAACTGGGGATGTACTCAATAGATTCTTTAAATCCTCAAAAGTACACTCCTGTGCTTTATCCCATTTTTTCACAATGTCCGTTTTAAGTAGTTAATAAAAAGCTTGGCCTTGTTAATGACAGGTTAAGTATGAATTTGCTCCAAATTTTATCATGCACATGAACCACATAAGTTCTAATACATTTTTATGGGGTGGTATTTCAAATATAGCTTTGATTTTTTTCTGGATCTGTTCTTACTTTCTTTATCAGTTGCAAGCCCTGACTATCATAGCCTATATTTTTCTCTATTTAGTTTTAGTCCTTGTGATGGTTCTTGGGGTATCCAGGACTGTGTGTAACTTTTTGTTACCCTATGCCTCCAGCATGAGGGGGTTTTGCTTGTGCTTAGCTGGTGTCAAATCTCTAACACCACTTGCATTTCAGCCCCTGTACATACATTTCACAGCAATATTAAGGACCAGTGTGAACACCAGCTTTCATTTGAGACCTCACATGACACTCTTTAGTGAACAAGAATGTACACACCAGACTCATGAGATTTCGGTAACCCCTTGCCAGTTGGCATTAAGAGGTCTTTGGGTCACAGTCCTGGAGCTCCAATTACCTTCAGAACTGTGTTAACTCTTCTTCTTTTAGTGTTCCTCAGCCTCCCCATAAACCAAAATTTTAGACTATAAACCTTCACTCCCTTCAGATTTTGTAGAATCTCATTTATTTTCCATCCAAAACTTTTTGAGATATATCTAGTGCCAAATGGGAGATGATAAAAGTGTTATCCTCTGAATGGTGTTATAAAAGTTGTCATATCAGCACTGTCAAGGTGGAGTGGAACTTGTTAGAATCCATTAGCTGGATCTAATGAGAATACTGTTGTACCAAATAATTTAGAGATTATATATTCCCTAGGGAAAAGAATATACCTTTCTCTCCTTAATGTTTCATTGAGCCTTGTTAGTTCTCTGTCTGCTGATATATGTTTTCCCCATAACTTACATCATAGAGATATATTGACCTATTGGTTCAGTTTTGAGGTCTATTACACTATTCTTTTCCATGCTATTGAGTTCTTCCTTCACTTTTGAAAACAGTGGGTTTGGCATAATTGGAGATGAGTACACAAGGTCTGACTCCTCTTTCAGTAGGATTCATACTGGTTTTCCTTTAATCAGGCCAGTTCCACCAAACTGTCCCAACTTCCTCTACGCATTGTGTGAGTTATATCTAAAAGGTTGCCTGTAGCAGACTGTTATAGTGGGCACTCGCCTCAGAGCACTGCCTAGTGTCAAGGCTGGCATGACACCCCACATACCCGAGTGGCAGCCCTATGAGGAACTGCAGTTGTAGCCCTGTCTCAGTCACTGCCCCTTATGGGCTATCAATCAGTTCAATGAGGCTTGTATATACGAACAGTGCCTCTTCAGGGGTCTGTGTTGTTTAACCAAAGACCAAATGTGATACTCAAACAAGACTTCACTCCAGCATCTTAGATAAGGGGCAGGTGGGAGTTAACCTGATCTGTCTACCTCTCTTGAATCCCTCTGTCTCCTCCATCCAGGCTCCTTACAAATAAGATCTTCCCGAGCAGGTGACCCCTCTGGAGTCAGACCTCTTGCCATCACCTGGGGAAGTGTTGTCCCTCCGGACTCAGGGACCCCATAGAGGTAAAATCACTGCAGCTCTTGTCTGGTGCATTGGGTAGTTCCTATGACATCTGAACCACCCGCCACTGTCTGGTAACGTTTCACTGGGACCAGTTCTCTCTGGGAGCTGGGATTTATAGCACCTTCCTTTCGGGAGCTCTTCCCTCCAGGAGAACTTTTCCCAGAGTCCCTTCGTGGGAAGTTCCCTAACCAACTCCCCTCAGAAGTCCCTCTTCTCAAGAGCTCCGTCTGTTTGCTGCCCTTCCTTGACTAGGCCATTATAACCTTTTATTAGTCCCAGCTGTTCCTTTGCTAATTAAATGCCACCCAGCCACCTAGGCACTTAACTAATCACAGGTGGATCTGAGTTGGCTCAGGCTCCACTAAGGAGAATATCACAGGTAGTCTAGATGCCTGACCCCCTCCGATGGTCAGCTATCCTGTGGCATGGCCCTATTAGAAAAATGTGACAATCACATACTCCTTGTCTTTGTAGCTAGTGCCAGCTTTGAATTGGCCCAGGAAATGTATCTGCCCACATGATCTATTGAACATTTCCCTGGGCTTTTTCTAGTTAGACCTAGGGGCTGAACTTAAAAATCACAAGCCACCTCTGCCCCTGAATCAACTTTTAATTTAACAATGGAATTACAAATCTTGATATTAATGTCCCAAGACAGTTCTGAGTGATGTCTTTGGACAGCGCTCCAGTGAAATAGGTCTCACTCACCTTTGTTTGGGTACCACCCTGTGGTAGATTAAGGCCATCTCTACACTACAAGCTTTTGCCAATGCAAGCTACATCAGCATAAAGCTTCCATGGTTAGCATATCACTCATGCGAGTGCATACTTGGCTCCTTGTGTTGGTGCTGCATGGACTCACAAGGATTACTTGTGCACTATGAGTAGGTATCCCAGTGTGCAACTTGCCACCGTCATGGGTGGCGGGTGAACCCCCACTTTGGGGAGGCTAGTCTGCCAGCCCTGCCCCTTCCACCCAGGGCCCCTCCCCCCTGCACACCGCAGTCCTGAAACCACTCCCCACATAACAGGAGGATCTCTGAGCCCTCCCACCCATGACCAGAGGAGCCCCGACTTGCCTACCCCAGGCAGCTCCCCCAGTGCCAGGCCGATCACCATGCCAGGCTGCTCCCCCTGCGCTGGCTGGGACAGCCCCCCACTGCTGGGCTGAGTCAAGCCGACCCCCCTCCCAGAGCACTGCCCTGGGCCGGCCTCAGTGCCAGGCCTAGGGTGACCAGACAGCAAATGTGAAAAATCGGGCCAGGGAGTGGGGGTAATAGGAGCCTATATAAGAAAAAGACCCCAAAATCGGGACTGTCCCTATAAAATCGGGACATCTGGTCACTCTAGCCAGGCCGAGCTGCTACCTCACAAGCACCAGGCCGAGCCGCTCCTCCCCGCCCCATGCCTGAGCACTGGGCCGAGCCGCCCCACACCAAAGTGATGGTGCCCTCTCCCAAGCCAGCAGCCCCAGTGCCTGGCCAAGCTGCCTCACTCCCTCGCCAGACTCCCGCACCTGCTGCTTGCTTGCAGCATCCCTCCTCACTCCCCCATCCCCGAGGAGAAGCAGAGTGGACCTTGGGGGGTAAGGGAGGTGGAGTGCAAGTAGGCAGGCAGCAACAGCAGCAGGGGGTGGGTAGCTTGCAAAGGGATTGTTGAATCTGTAGGTCCACAAGAGTCTGCAGCATCTGTTTGCTGCTGGAGAAGTCCCATTATATCATGGTGCATGTTCTTCTCCTTTTCTGTTGGGACTCCTGGGCCTTTCCCTTGTCCACTCTTCTTTTTTCATACAGTCTGAAATATTCACCCTGCAGATCCTCCGTTCATGGTCCAATGCAGTACTGGCTTGTAGGATCTCGCTGAATAGTGCATCCCAAGTCCTTGTCTTTCTCCTCCTTATGTGACTCAGCCTTTCAATGTGTTTGGAGGGGGAACCCCTAAATGCCACAATGGCAGCAGCTACAGACAAAACATGCAGTGGTACTATTATCTGTATAGTCACAATGGAAAGCAAAAGTTAAGGTCCAGAACTCCCATCCCCTGCTCCCCTAAAGTTTTAAACAAGATATGCTTACTGACACTTCTACTTCGGAGTTCTTGTGCACGATACCACTCACCGCACTAGCCATGGTGAGTATGGCCTTCCAGGAGTGAGGGTCTTGAGGAAGGAATTGCTTGGTTGCATGAAACTGTGAGTATTGGGCAAAGGCACTGAATGCTGGCACCATTTTCCAAAGCAGTGGTGATTTTAGCTGATATCTCACCCCTGAGGGTAATAAAGGCACAGAAAGCAAAGCTGCTGGTGGTGTCCCGAAGCCACCCAGGCCTGTATGCCTCTAGCTGGCAGTGCCAATGCTAGCCCATTGCAGGCCCTAAGCAGGAATATTTTTGGGTCCCCCAACACAACACATACTAATAATTAATAGGGGGTCCCCCTGAGCTGCTCAGGGCCCTAAGCAATTGTTTAGTCTGCTTATGCCTAGCACTGGCTCTGCTAATTGGTTTACTGCAGTGGTGCCTGCCAAAGTTATTGTGACTGGGGTGGGAAGTGTCCTACCGTGGAGGAAGAAATAAGGCTGCCATACCTAGAATCCTTTGGGAGAAGGTTGCAGAGTACTTCCATTAAAGTTTTATAGAGATCTCTTAGGAGGATTCAAGGACATCCTTGTAGGCACAAAGAAACTGCTCCTCATGGCCCCCCCACAACTCTACAGGGAAACAAAAAGCAGCTAACAATGCTACCTCTCTTGGTTGTACTATTACCTCTTCTAGTAAAAGTAAATTAATGACAAGCCAATAGCTGTGCCCTGATAAATTGGGGGCACCGTCAGTACATCATTGTAATGGGAAATACCTTTACACACTTACCTGGGGTTCCTTTCCTTGCATCAAGCTCGCCTGTGCTCGACTTCTGGGACTGACTGGACTGCGATGGCATTTCAAACAGGTCCTGGCTCATGACATAGCTGGATCCCCTCAGTCACATATCCCCCATCCTCCTTCTATTACTCCTCTTTATCCTCCCTTGTCACTGCAGGGTCTATGTCTTGGGGTCCTCAGAACTAACTACGGTGCTGCAGGGTCTCTGAGAAGTATTGCATGCATCTCTTTGTAAAAGTGGCGGCTCTGTGACTCTGTACCAGATGGACTGTTGGCCTCCCTGGCCTTCTGACATGTCTGACACAGTTCCTTTGCTTTAACACAGCACTGCTGCTGATTTCTGTCGTACTTCTTCTCCTTCATCCCCTGTACAATCTGCTCATAGACATCCTCAAACGCCCACACTCTGCCCCCAGGGCCCCGCTTCGCTGGAGCCGCTGGGCTTCAAGTGCTGGGGCCACATCGCCTGCCTTCCCGGGTCTGCGGCACCACTGCGTGCTCTCCCTCCTGGCGCTCCGGGGCTGGAGAGGCTGCAGCAGTGCTACCAAGTGCTCTTCCTCCCGGCACTCTGGGGTGGGGGGGCTGCGGGCACTAGCCAGCCTGGGGTGGGGGCCGGCGGCTGTGGTTAGGGAGCTCTGGGTTCCAGGGCACGTGGAAGGGAAGGGGCCTCAGATGGAAGGGGCGGGGCTGGGAGCTAGCCTCCCCCAGACAGTGGTTCACGTGCTGCCCGTGCCCAGAAGATCCAATATCTCCTGTCTACTCTGGGCCAGAACGTGTCTGGACCATGTAACCCGCATGGTTGACTGGGATGTTGTACACAACAATGGAGAGCTGCTAGGTGTGCTCACCAAGCTGGGCAATCAGGAAAAGACATTTTAATGTGGGATTTTTAAAGGGAGGGGAGGGGGCATCTAGTCTCCATGATCCCTGGGCAGTTTGACTGGTGCCCCCCCCCCATAATGGGGAGGACATGTGACCTCTCCACATGACTCCTCCCTGCCCCACCCCAGTCCTAGGCCCCCGCACTCTCCCCATCTCCTCCGTACCCCACCCCACGTTATCCGGCTCAAGCTGGAGAGGCACTTGACCCTGCTGGAAGAGGGGCACTTGACCCTTCGTGCCCCTCCCACGAGTCGCCTCTCAGTCAGGGCTGGGCATTGTGGGATTGCTGCTGGAGTACTGTTAGGTAACATAGAATCTCCATTCTCATTGTGTTGACCTCATCACATCAACCATGACTCAACGCCATTCCGGGAGGTGGTGTTACTGCATCATCATAATGGTGTGCTTACATTGGTGGGAGCCTAATGTATAGACACATGCACAATTAGGTTGACTCAAAGTGGCTTATAGCAGCCTAACATTGTAGTGTAGACCAGGCCTAAACAAAAACGAAACAACAAAAAGTCACGTCCATGGACTTTTAAAACTGGGTGGGGAAAAAATCCTTTCCCCTGATAGGGCTTTATTTCAATTTGCCCAAAGAATTGAGTGTCTCTTATAAATTGAGACTGTTATTAGAAATGTCTACCTCAAAAAAGTTAATAAACACAAGAAAAAACGAATAACGTGTTCATAACTCAGTAGAGACAGTCAGCACAGACTGCATCTTTCCAGGTACCTCCCCAACTGTGCAGGGATTATACACATCTATTTCCTAGTATGTCTTAGGGCAAATCTACACTATCACTTAAGTCGATCTAACTTATGTCGCTCAGGGGTGTGAAAAAGACACCCCCTTGAGCAATGCAAGTTACAGCAACCTAAGCTCTGTCCACACTTACGCTATGTTGGTGGGAGCTTCTGCCTCTCGCAGAGCTGGAGTAATGCCGATGGGAGAGCTCTCTCCCATCAACGTAGCACGTCTTCACCAGACATTACAGCGACGCAGCTGCATCAGTGCAGTCAGTGCAGCTGCGCCGATGTAATGCTAGTGTAGACCTGCCCTTACTCTGGACTAAGACACAATATAATTGCCTTGGTGAATTACATTTCCTAGCCTCTTTTGCTCTCCTGATTCTGAGATCCAAGGGCCAGCCTGTTCCTCCCTCTTGGAACAGAGGCCTGGGACAAGAAAGCCAGAGTCAGCAGCATGAGCTTCTTTATGAATTCTAAACTGTTTCCCTAAGACCAATTTCTTCACTTTGGTGGCTGCAATTTCTGTTCCTAATGTAGAATCACAAGACAACCTGAAATGAGGCAATAGTAGCCCATAAGCCCTTTTTTACACCTTAAAGGGCAAGTACATCTGGTTACCCTCCTCTCTTCCTTTGCTTTGCGAGACACTCTCCCACGTGTCTTTTTTCCCCCTTACATTTCCATTCTTTGGGCATACCTCATCTGTCCTGTATTCTCCATTACCCAAGAAATCCTTAAGAAGCATTTTCATGGCACTTCTCATCTTCCTACTGGAGTGTTTTCTTTGCCACCAGTACTTTTTGCATCATCCTTCCACTGCTTTCTTTCTGAGTGATTTGCATTTTCACAAGCTGTGTCAGTTGTGCCACCTTTTCCAAACTCAGTTCAAAGCATTAACTGTAAGATTTCTGTAAATTCCTTGTTTAAAATCCCAAATCATCTCTTCCAAGTTCATCCTTACTGATATAGAAGCCACAAAGGTTAAAATGATATGCATTTCTGTTTGGAATAAAATGCTTATCAAAAATTTTAAGGATGTCACAGTTATCTTCTCCTTCCTCAGCAAAGACAAATGATTTATAAATATTTTCAACCTCAGTTCCCATTGCATAAATTATTGTACTGACATTAATGTATGCTGGCGTGTACTTCACTGCTGTCTGTGTTTAGCTTCATTGCCATTTGCAATGTGGTGAACCACTCCTTCCACTCTTGCCATTCGAACCGACCAATTATCAGGCTGGAAATCTGGTTGGTTGAAGTTCCCACATATTTATACTGGTTTAATATGAACAAATTTCTGACATCACGTCAGGTAACAATGTAAAGAACCACAGAAAGAGTTGCTTTTGTTTAATACATGTAACCCTTGCACCAGGAACGTGTGGCAGCACCCAGGGCAGATTTCCATGTGTTATGGGGTCATTCTTGAAAAATAAATAAAACTATGGCTCAAGCTTTCATCCAGAGATGTAATCTTATTTCTGGCTCTGAGGAATAAAAATAAAACTTCACCAGTCACATTTGCACGTTTCCCATCCCTCCCAACCTGACTCATAAGCTCTGAGGAGTCCTTTGAGACCAAAGAGCACAGAGATCTCTTTATTTGTGAAAAGAGGGGTACACAGTCACCAGAAACATGCATCATGTGTTATTTTCATCATCATATTCATATGAGAAATTGCTCATCCCCAATTAATACAGCAAGAGTTTGTTCAACCTCCCAGCCCCAGATTATAAATATCAAGCTTATGGAGATCCAGAACCCTGTCTCACCACAGACCCCACCCAATGAAAACTCCATTCACAAGTTGAGTCAGTCCCAGTGGTGGCTAAGAGGCAGCCAGGAGTGGATTCTTTGCCAGTCTGCTCCAATGTTCAGTTCAATGATTTCACCAGGGCATATCCTGCACAATTTCTTCACTCCATCATGAGTACACTATTGATAATAACCTATTATCATAATCACACATCAAAACAAACAAATTCCAATGAAAACAACAAAACTTAGTACATGGAATTATGGGTAAACCACATTATAATTAATGAAAGGGAAGCTGATTAGAACTGACTTTTCCATTTCTCCTCAACAGAGGATGCAAAGAGCTCCATTCCTCTAGGTCTGCTAGCCATGGGGCTTACATATGGAACAAGGGACTTCACGAGGAGAAGAAAAACTGTATTATTCTCATCCCTAGAGCTAAAGTGTGTCTCTCAAGTAATACCTATTTACCTATACCTTAAAAAATACATATCAACCAAGCTTGGTTGTACTATTAAGGTAATTCCAAAGGATAGAAATCAAAATAATTCCTGTGTACATTAGCTTTCTGTACATATCTGATATTCTGTATATCCTGACTTGGCATGGTTTTGGCAAGCTAATTTCTTTGTTCTCATGTTATTGTGCAACAATATAGTTTTGGTGTCTAACAGTAATTACCACAGAGCATTTCAGAGACTCTTCCCAGTATCCAAAATACTGTTCTTAATTGTGTACTTTTTTAAGCTAGTCAGTTGGATTGGGAGGCATTGTCCCTTAAAAAGAAGCAAGAATAGATCTCTTTTTGTGGCAACTGTGGTTCTTGGTTAGGAAGAGAAAGGGGGGAAATGGTTCATAGACTGTCAGATAAAAGTACAAAGTGCTTTTAATGGTACCATGTCATAAAGTACAGGGGTACCGCAATTAAAACTATGAATGAACAAACATTTTCTCCTCAAAACACTACTACTATCTAGCTCTTATGTAGAACTTATCAGTAGACCTCAAAACGCTTTACAAAGAAGGTAAGTATCAGTATCTTCATTTTATACATGGGAAAACTGAGGCACAGGGAGGTGATGTGACGTTGCCCAACATCACCCAGCAGGCCATTGGTGGAGCTGGGAACAGTCCCAGTCCGACGCTCTATCCACATGGTCACACTTAGAGTAACTCTAATTGCTTAATATCAAGAGCTAAGGCAGGCGAGGTATTTCAATTTGGGTACACTAGGTTTTGTGATTAAAAAACAAGAGGAAATTATTCAGTGTCTTCTCTTTTTACCATCCTCCCTTTGAAAGCCTTGTTCAAGACTTCATGA
This sequence comes from Trachemys scripta elegans, assembly GCF_013100865.1. Lineage (NCBI taxonomy): Eukaryota > Metazoa > Chordata > Testudines > Emydidae > Trachemys > Trachemys scripta. The sequence continues at coordinate 239,563,839 of NC_048299.1, forward strand.
AGAGGGACACAAGTATGCGAAGCACAATCATCGCTATTGTATGTGTGCATCTTCCACATTATCAGTCAGAAATTGGAACTAGTATCCTTTTGGTTTATAGGTTGTAACTCAACTAGCTAAGGTAAATGGTAGGAAAAATGTTGGTCTCCCTCTGGTCAAGTAAATAAGCACTGTCCTAAGATTTAGATGAGATTCTTCATCACAAAATGGGTGGCTTCTTGCCACAGCTGTGTGTCTCAATCCTGTGACTCTAGACAAACTTTCTTGTTTTGCACTATCTCAAATTGTCAATGCCACTCAAGCACATGACCAACCCCTGTGATGTTCCAGGCCTCACCTCACATAATATTGGGTCAGTGAAATCTCCCAAGATCCTTCAGGACTAACTGCTACCATGGCTTTTTACCAGGCATAGGCTGACCTTGTAACATTAAAGGCATCACTCTCAGTATCTTTTTGTACAAAATGTTGTGTCTTTTGCACAATAACAACAAAAATAAGATGAAGAAACCACATGGGCACAGATCTAGCTATATAAATGCTGCTGCTCTGGTTGCTTTTTGACAACTTCTAAAAGATAGTACACAGTGAGTACACAAACTATTTAAAACTATTCCTATTCACTACAGCAAGATTCCTAGTCTAATTGTACCAGGTGCTTTTAATTTACCTCTCTTCTGGATTTAATTTACCCCATACTGGATTCAGTTCCTTATTTTATTGAGAGAGCTACTCTAGGAGCTCTCTACATTAACTGTGGTAGTATGTATGATCACTTGATCATAGTTTTGTGGGCACCAAATTATATATGATTTTTAATCTGGGTTCCTCTGCATTTTTCCCCTTGGCTTCCTAATAATTCATCTCCTTTCTTAATGGGTTTTGTAGATTCATAGTTTCCAAGGTCAGAAGGCACCACTGTGATCATCTAGTCTAAGCTCCTGTGTAGCACAGGTCATAGAACTTGCCCAAAATAATTCCTAGAACATACCTTTTAGAAAAACATCCAACCTTGATTTAAAATTTGCCAGTGATGGAGAATCCACCCAAACTCTTGATAAACTGTTCCATTGGTTAATTGCTCTCATTGTTAAAAAAATATGCATTATATCCACTTTGAATTGTCTAGTTTCAACTTCCATCCATTGGATCCAGCCATGGAAGAGCTCATTTTCAAATATTATTCCTCATGTAGGTACTTAAAACTGTGATCAAGTCACTCCTTAACCTTCTCTTTGTTAAGTGGAATCAACTGCTCTCTTTGAATCTATCACTATAAAGAATGTTTTCTAATCCTTTAATCATTTTGTGGCTCTCCTCTAACCCGCTCCAATTTTTCAACATCCTTCCTGAATTGTGGATACCAGAACTGGACACAGTATTCCAGTAGTAGTTACAGAAGTCCCAAATACAGAGGTGCCACTGCTTTCTTGACAGGTTTTCTTTCCTGCAGTTCTATTTCATGGCATGGTTGTGAAACCGATGCTTTGCTATTTCCACAATCAATCCTGCCAGCTTAATTTCTTGCTACTTTTCACTGTAATCCTCAATTTACTTAGGCCTAATTGCATGAGATAATGTGGAAAAAAAAGACCAGCTAGAAAATAGATAAGATGTAGTACAAGAATCTTAGAGATGAATAATTTTCTTTAACAGAAATATTTTCTATAAACTTCATTTTTCATTGTTCAGAATTTCTGATTTTGTATGTTAATTAAAATATATTAATACTATATGTTAATAACATTTACAGTAGGTTCTGAGGAGGAAAAATATTGTCTAACAGAGAAGGCACTGGAAAGCAAGCCAAAAAAATCTGGGTTCTGTCCCTGTTATGCCACTGACTTGCTGCATGATTTTGGGCAACTCATTTAGGCCAAAATTTTCAACATGGGTGTCTAGAGTCAGATGCCTACATCCACATTTAGGCACCCAAATAAGTTACTGATTTTCAGAGGTGATTTAATAACTTCAGTGGGAATGGTGTGTGCTCAGAACCTACTTATTCAGGTGCCTTAATATTAATTTTGCTGCCTACTAAGCATAGCAGGAAAAGCTTTCGCAAAAGTCATCTTAGTGCGCCTACAACAGCTGGCGAATCGTGTCTACCCTGAATCACAGTGCGAATTCAGGGCTGGAAAATCAACTATAGACTGATATTTTCTCTGCATCAATTCCAATGAAAGTGCAGAGAGCAAAACTGACCATTGTACATTGCCTTTGTGGACCTAACCAAAGTATTCGACACAGTCAGCAGAGCAGGTCTATTTGCAATACTAGAAAACATAAGACTTAACAGGGCTGGTGGATATCCTATATGTTCATTCCATAACAACATGAAAGCAACTGTCCAGTTTGATGGGTCCATTTCAGACAGCTTTGAGATGAAAAGCGGAGTGAAGCAAGGATGCGTTCTTGCCCCTACACTATTTGGAATCTTCTTCTCCGTATTCTTGAACTGTGCATTAAAGGACATGGAAGTTGGAATGTATCTTCATACAAGATCAGATGGGAAACTCTTCAACCTGTCCCGTCAAAGATCAAAGTCAAAAAGGTGCTAATCAGGGAACTTCTATTCACTGATGATGATGCCCTCATAGCCCACAATGAAGATCTATTGCAAGAACTCATGGTCTGCCTTTCAAGTACCTGTTAGGCATTTGCTCTCACCATCAGCAACAAGAAAACAGTTTTATTAGGACAGGGGGTTCCACAAGTTCCTTCAATCACCTTAAATGCAAATCAGCTAGAAGTAGTCCAACAGTTCAGCTATTTAGGTTCTATAGTGACCACCAACTTCTCACTGGATGAAGAACTAAATGTTCGTATTGGAAAAGCTGCCACCACCTTTAGCAGACTAACTAAAAGAGCATGGAACAACTCGAAGCTTACCATTAAGACCAAAATGCTAGTGTACCAAGCTTGCCTCCTCCGCATTCTCATGTATGGTGGGGAAACATGGACAACTTATGCTTCTCAGGAGAAAAGGTTGAACAGTTTCCACCTACATTATTTATGCTGCATACTCAACACCAAATGGCAAGATAAAGTCACCAACGCAGAGGTTCTTCAAAGGGCAAATTTACCAACTGTGACAGCCCCGCTCAAGCAAAGATGACTGCACTGTCTGGGCCATCTGAGTAGGTTGGAAGATGGATGCACACCCAAGGACATGCTATACAGGTAGATATCAGAGGGAACAAGAACAACAGGATATCCCAAGCTTCGCTATAAAGACACATGCAAGCGAGACATGCAGGAATTTGGAATTGATCCTGACAAATGGGAAATCATGGCAAGTGATCGTAACAAGTGGCACCACTGTCTCCGTCAGAGTATCAAAGTCCATGACTGGAGCTGGCTCCTACAGGTTGAGGGGAAAAGAGCCCATAGGAAGCAAGCAGCTCCCAATCAAGATACATACATTTGCAATAACTGCCAAAAATCATGCAAATCACGGATTGGACTATTCAGTCACATGAGACATTGCAAACCATTTACATCCTCGGCTGCAATTCCCACCATCTCTTGCAGATGAAAGGATGCCAAAAAGTGATGCCTAACCTTAGGCATCCAAGTTTGAAAGTGTAAACCTTAACTTTTCCTTGCCTTACTTTCCCGTTCTGTTAAATGGAGACAATTGTATTTACCTCATGTGAATCTTCTTGAGTGTTCCTGACATGTTTTGAGATCCTTGGATGGTACACAGTGTTATTAGGTTTTTATAATTTATTATTACAAGGGGGCAGCACATTTGGTTGTAAACTGCAAGATGGTTTTCTAAAGGAAGGGAAATGCATTAGTACGCTTTTAGCAAAAAATGTCCTCTTTGTATTTGCTTTCTCCACAAATACCCTCTGCTTTTCAATCAGGAGCAATCAGCTCTCTAGACATCATTCTGCCAGCAGTTCACAGAAAAGCAGACTGATGCTGCTATGCTGTTGAACTATTGTACTGTACTATTAGTACTGTACACAGGATTTTATAGCTCATAATGTTGGAGACTGCATTGCATATAAGATGACTACTATGCATTAAACATCTATTTAATATAGAGAAACTGTTTTTAACTTTGACAATTAGAGATGACATTATGGAAACTATGAGATAAAGATAAAACTATGTACTAATTACTCTGAATCTATTCCTCATGGTAATATTTACAACTAATACTTCAAGATTTGAAGAAAGAAACCCACGTAAAATTTCATAGTAGGAACTTCAAAGTCTACGGCAGGAAGAAGACAGGATGTGGTTCTATTTCTTTAAAACTGTTTAAGTGTTTTGATCCAAAGGGTGAGCACCCTTTCCAGCACAAAACCAGACTTTTTTGATGGTTGGGCTAATAAAGCTAAACTCCACAGAGTATCCAAGTTCAAATATTATTCCAAAATTGTTATACAAAAATGAGCTTTTCGGATGATTCTTTCTAGCACTAGAACTCACATACAATGTAAATGCTAGGCATGTGAGACTTCTGATGCAAATTTAAAATGAGGGTTCACCAACCAGGATCAAATTTCCAAGAAACCTGGAGAAACTTAAGGTTTTAGATGCTAAGATACCAAGATACCATGGTGATAAGCATACTATAACAACCATAGATAGATAGGTAAAGTGATTTAGGACGGTTTTGACCTCAAACCCACAAAGTTTGTTGATTTTGGCTGAGCTTTGCTTTGAGTTTGGGGTTTCATTTAAACTTGAAACTCAGAGCAAAACTCAAGGGTCTTTCTTGGTGCTCCCTTGAGCCTGGGACAGCTGTGTTCCAGTCTGCTCCCCTGGCATAAGTTAGAGCAGCCTGTAATCTTCTCTGAGTTAAACCACCTGCCATTGGTCCGAAGAGTCTGCTAGAGTAGCTGGGGAAGACCAGTGCACCAGGAAGCTTCAAGCGTGCCCCCCTACATAAGCTGAAGGAAGGCAAAGTGGCATAAGAACTACCAGCGGATCCCCCTACGCTCGGGTGAGACTTCTGTGATTGGTTGTGCTATCTTTAAGGTTTGTGCCAGTGGCATGTCACAAGGCAGCCCAGACAAATGGGAGAATGTGGGCTAAGGAATGCAAGCCGCATGTACCATGACCAAAAGAAAAGTTCACACAAACCCCTGTAAACTAAAACTGCTGAATTTTCCACAGCTCTGCTATAAAACCAGGTAATTCCTGTGTGGGAACAGACCCGCTAACCAGTTTACGGGCATTAATACTATATAACACATGGATGATTTGCTCTGGGGGGAAAAAAGTTGTTTGCATCTCAGATGAATAGGGCAACCTTTAGTCTACAAACTAGTCAGAAAATCAGCAAGCAAGACTGAATGATGATGAATGATTTACTATAAACAGGTCACAGTTTGTCATATTATTCATTGCAAGTCACTGCAATTTTAAATGGACTATATTTTACTTCGAAATCTTAAACAATAGACGATGTCAGGTTCAGTTATATATTCTCAGAATCAAAGAGTAAATGGCCTTTTATACCCACATGCACACTATTTTGATATAGTCTGTAAAACATGCATGCATCATGAAATATGAAGGGAGCGGAAAAATAAATGTCACACAAAACTGTATTTTGCACTCATGCTGAAATTTCAGCGTTATACAGAACACCTACACTCAAACACATAAAGTTTTAAGGGTTAAGGCAGCCTGTTTGGCATCAGATATTTGTATAATAAGCTTTTACTGAAGTAATTAAAATTTGTTTATAATTAATACAGATGAATTGGTTTCTGCACAATAATAGTTAGGAGATTAACAAAGGCCACATTTTGGCAACAGGAGTACATTCTTTTCCAAGTGCTATGGGACTTTATCCAATGAATGTCTGTCCAATCCGGCTGATGCTTCAGAGATGCCATATGGCACTGCTATGCATTACAATTTTTTTTCTAAAAGGCAGCCATATGACATAACTGATCTTCAAAACGTTGTCAGAAGGCATTACCTGGGTAGTCTGTGAGCTGCCTTCCAAAAACTTAGCAAGCACAGGGGCTATTAATTATGAGCAAAAGAAATGTGCACACACATGCTGGAAACTTGGCATTCATTCCTCTCTAGTCACACTGAGCATCTCTCAAACTGTTCAAGCTAGAAAAAGTGAAGAGGGCTTTTTTTTTTCGTTTTCTTTTTTTTTTTTTAAACTTAACACGTCTTCTTATAAAACATTAATGCAGCAATTTCTCAATCAAGTTATCTCAGAAGTGTCAGCACATCTGACCCCTCAAGTGCCCATGAATATCTTATTTTACCAGCGGCTTGTGTTCTTATACCAACTCAACTGCTTTCACTAGCACATTTTATTAAATCAATAAATTACCGCCTCTCATCCTCACATGTGTGATTTGAAATCGAAACCATTTCAGATGCTTTTGAAATCATCTACATTGTCATATCAGGCATAGAAGGAAACGGGGATACAAGGTAACAGACGCCGGATTAGTACTGTGAATAATCTTATGACAGGGATCTTGACATCTGGGTTTTTTCCCTGGCTCTACCATAAAGTGTATTGTGTGATCGTGGGCAGGCCATTCAACCCTACTGTGTTTCTCTATCAGTAAAATGGGTATAATAATACTTATTTATCTCTGCAGCAGCTCATCTCTCCAGCTTCCTGGCAGAGGGGTTCCATTGGAGCCACTCTACTAGGGCTTCCCAAGCTGGCAGCTGCTCCTGGAACCTTAATAGGAAACCTCAAGCTTAGAGGGCTCTGCTAAAATGTTAACATGCTTTTAGGGCTTGTCCAGATGGGGAGTCATTCCAGAATTGTTATTGCAGTCACTTTCCCCTTTTAATTTTTAGCAGATTTACCTTACTACCTTAACTGTAGTTTCTGGAAAAGAGGGCATCCCTGGAAAAGCAGGCAAAATCCCAACTCCTCACGGAAGATGGGTTAGGACTGAAAAACAAGATGGTAGGGAGGTAATACTTCATACATTTCTGGGTATTCTTCAGTTTATATGCTGCATATATTGACAAGTTTCTTTGCAACACCCAGCAAAAAAACTGTCAACCCATTTGCTATCAGAAAAGATTGAATACATCTCAAGGGGCCATATTCTTCAGTCGCAGGATATGCACAACTCCCATTGAAGTTTGTGTGAGACTTGTATCCTGCAGCAGGAAATCTGGGCCCAATAGGTATATGCTCTATGCAAAACATACATTCAAACAGTTTTATTGACTATAGGTAAGGTCTGCACGAGAGCAAATCTTTGCACAGAAGTCATAAGTGATCATGAAAAAACACCTCCAGTTCAGATGAGCGTATTTATTGAGGAAGGGCATTTAAGCACATGCGTAACTTTAAGTCCATACATAACTTCCAAGTCAATGGGACTTAAACACATGCGTAAACTTAAGCACCTGCTTAAGTGTTTCCTTTAACCAGAGTCTAAATCTCTTTTTCTTTTTCAAATTTTAGTGGCTATTAAAGTGACAGCTCACATAGGTTACAGCCAGGCATGGGTCAGCTGGATACTGTGCAATCTTCTGCACACTGATTTGCAAGTTTACCTTAATCCTTAAAAACAAATAAAAGGAAGTTCTTCTTCACACAGCGCACAGTCAACTTGTGGAACTCCTTACCTGAGGAGGTTATGAAGGTTAGGACTAGAACAGTGTTTAAAAGAGAACTGGATAAATTCATGGAGGTTAAGTCCATTAATGGCTATTAGCCACGATGGATAAGGAACGGTGTTTGTCAGAGGGTGGAGATGGATGGTAGGAGAGAGATCACTTGATCATAACCTGTTAGGTTCACTCCCTCTGGGGCACCTGGCATTGGCCACTGTCGGTAGACAGGATACTGGGCTAGATGGACCTTTGATCTGACCCAGTACGGCCGTTCTTATGTTCTCCCAACCTTAACACACCTGCTTCTTCATCTTGGTGCATTCTTTAGCCTGCCAAGTAACACAAATAATGAACTATGTGAATCCTACAAACCAGGGAGGTCATTGTTGCAATATTAAGTTAGAATCCTTTTTTCCCCCTCATCCACCCACAATGACTCTAATAGTGGGAAAAGGGAAGCTTCTGAAGAAGAATCCTCTTCTTTGGGGGGAAAAAAGATTTCAAACGAAAGATGTAAACGAGGCATCCAATCATTGTGGAGACTTCCACATTTCAAGTGCAAGAGCTCTTTGTAATGCTGGCTGTCCAGGTGCCTAGGCCTCAACTGGGCACTGACAAATGCATAGCTGAAAACCAATCTGGCTCTCCTGTTTGTTAGCATTGTTAAAATAGGTACACCTCTACCCCGATATAACACAAATTCAGATATAATGCGGTAAAGCAGCGAGGAGCCCCAGGTCCTTTAAAGTGCCACCTGAGCCCCACTGCTTTACCGTGTTATATCTGAATTTGTGTGGAGCCCTGGGCCCTTTAAATCACCGCCCGAGCACTGCTGCCAGAGCTCCGGTGGTGATTTAAAGGGACCAGGTCTTCCCGCAGTGGCTGGAGCACTGGACCCTTTAAATCACCGCCGAGGAAGCCGATCCAGTCCGGCACGGCGTACTGGCTCTTGCCGGTACGTCGTACCGGACTGAACCCGATATAACGCGGTCTCACCTATAAGGCGGTGAGATTTTTTGGCTCCCAAGGACCCCGTTATACTGGGGTAGAGGTGTATTAGATTGATAAAAATGTGTTTAGTGTTTTTAAAATTTATGAAATGCTTGTGAGTTGCTTCATGCATTAATCTCACTTATAATATCTGTATCCTATGCTATAAGGTAGTACTTAAGTGTCTGCTCTGAAACTGTATACCCCCCAAGTCAAGAGAGAAGCATTAGAAGGTATGAAATACTAGTTTTCCACAAGAGATGTCATCTCCTCTCCAACAAAAGACGACCCATAGAAACTAGACAAGCCATATGGAACACCAGAGGACATAAGACTTTGTTGATTGCTTCACCCATAACCATGAAGAGGAGACGTGCAGGTGGATTTGTCCCATCACCTTGAACTTTGGGGGAAAGGAATAAAAATCCTCGACAAGAAGAAATTGGGTGTCTGTGCTGCTTGGACTTTGAGAGGGCACGATACCTAAATGTAAGCAAGGGCTCCCCAGCTGCCTAGCTTGGCTTAGCCCTAGAGAACATATAGAACTTGCATACCACAGCAGCTTCTGTCACCTTTTGAAACCTAAGACTGTGACCCATTTGCATGTGTATGTTTACCAGCTTTAACCTTGTAGATAACTGTCATTTATTTTTCTTAAATAATAAATATTTAGTTAATTTATTGTAGGATTAGCTATAAGTGCTGTCTTTGGTGTAAAGTATCAGGGGGTAGCCGTGTTAGTCTGTATCTACAAAAACAACAAGGAGTCTGGTGGCACCTTAAAGACTAACAGATAGTTAAAGACTAATCTGTTAGTCTTTAAGGTGCCACCAGACTCCTTGTTGTTTTTGTCTTTGGTGTAGGATCAGAGTTGTAATTCACCTAGGGTAAGTGACCAGTCCTTTGGGATTGGAAGTAACCTGAATATTGTTGTGTTTTTTGGTGTAAGGAACCATCTACCATAAAGGCAAGCTTGCCTGGGTGGTAAGCTAGACCACAGTACCCATGGGAACTGTCTGTGACTCCATGTTAAGGCTATTATAGTGCCTGAGGAGTTCACACTTGATAGTTGGTTAGTGAAATCTAAGTATAAAACTCACAACCAGTTTGGGGTTTGTGCCCTGCTTCTTCACAGTCTGTCCTGAGACTGGTACTCCTGAGCCACTCCAGACAGCCTGACACTCTTATCCCACCTTTCTTCAGTCATAGGATAGATCATGGCCTATTACACAGGGACTTGTTATAACACAAAATGATTAACGCTAGTAGACTTTAACAGCTGCTTCTGAAGTGTTAATATTTTACCACAAAAGCACATATTAAGGCAATTTTATACATGTGTTATTTTTAATATCTCTTTGGGATAAAAACATATTTAGAGTATGTGCTGATGGAAAGTAGTTATTTGACATGTGCAAGACACTCTCCAAAGCCGCAGAAATTGTTAGATTCCATAATACAAAGAACAATTAGAATATGTAGGAACTAATCTTGTGTCAAACTGTATTCTTGAGTTGAGGCAACTTTTGAGTTATAGAAACTTTAGAAATGCCTTGAAATGATCAACATTTCCCCCCCTTTTAAACTGAAATAAGTTAGAAATGACCAAGTCATATGGTTATATTGTTTTAAACTTTCTAAAAATATAGATTTTGGTGCCAAATTTGTTCCTGAATGAACTTTTATAGTTCATTTAAAACACCATTAAAAAGACATTTTATAATGGAAATCTCTCCCCTAACTAGAACAGTGTTAGTGGGTGCCAGCATATAACAAAAGTCTATACTCTACCATGATGTACTGAAAGCAATAAGAATATAATGCCATTATTTGAAGTGAGGTGAAATGAAATTCAATTCATCTACTTTAATAGAATAGTCTTCTACATATGAGATAATGTCAGTAGAATAGAATATTGTCACAGGAAAATGAACTGCTGCTGGTACATAAGTGCTGAGGCAAAACTGAGATAGTTAAGGAAAATAAATTTTGAGACTAGGCTGGTATTTATTTTTTAAATCATGAGACCCTGATCCTTTGACTATGTTCTGTTACAAAGACTTTTTGTTATACCAACTGATGGATGTAGATGTAATCATTTCATCTTGTAGTTGTTACTGTGGTAGCGACACACTCTAAAGTTGCTGACCTCCTGCTTTCTGATTGTCTATACGAGCCTACCTATTGTATGCCTATTAAAGAACATTTGAGCCATAAAATTGCAATTTCTTAAAGTCAAAGAGACTAAGTATATCAGGAGCATGAGAGAGCCAGGCGCTAAAACCCTTTACCAATCTTTTCAAATAAAGTGCTCAGTTCTGCCTTCAGATATTCATGCAAAATCCTATTGATGTTAGTGGGATTTTGGGGTGCACAAGAGATGCCTTTTTGGTCACAATTCTGCCATCAGATACAGCTGTGCAATTCCTACTGAGGACAGGGAGAAGTGCTGCAGAGCACTATGTGGAGAAGGGTCATAGATTTTCTATGCATGGCCACTCTGCACTTTTCCTTCTACTCCATCCCACACAACGGAAATGCTGTAATTCTGCTGTGTTCTGGATCTTGCATATGTCCTGCAAGGGCAGACCGAAGTTTCACTCTTAGATTTGTATATCTTTAATGCACTATTTGTAAAGCATCAAGTTCTTTCAAAATAATACGCTTTGTCATGATATTTTAAACACTTCTTTGTAGTGTGTGATTAACTATATAGGCTTGATTTTCTCCCTTACTTAAATAGTACCTACTACCCATCTTTGCAAGTCATCCCACTGAAATTAATGGGAATAGTTTCTCAGTGAGCTACTTCTCAACATGTGTAAGGGTGGTACAATTAGACCCATAATGATTAGCTAATCAACAACCTGAATGAAGTCAATTTGGTATCATAGATTTAATAGATTTTAATCCCAGATGGGACCATCATGCTAATCTAGTCTGTTCTCTTGCATTACACAAGCCATAGAATTTCACAGTGATTTCTACATCTAGTTCAACAACTTGTGGTTAACTTGGAGCATTTTTTTTTTTTTAGAAAGACACCAAGTTTTGATTTAAAGACTTCATATGATGGAGAATTACCATGTTCCTTTGTAATATTTTCCATTGGTTAATTACCATTACTTAGAATTATGTGTAATACAAATTATATTACCAACTGCTAAAGCCTTTTCCTTTCCTAACCCTGGCAGTTTATCTATCTATCTATCTATATATATATAAAAAACTTTGAACATAGATATCATGTTTTACAGGAAATCATCTTTATTATCCTGAGCTAATTAGGATATCACGATATATAAATCATGTTTTCCAATGTCACATGGCTTAAAGATATGTTTATTTTTAGCTACCAAGGATCAAGAGGTTTGGGTCTTGATCACTGCAATAATTTACAAACCGCTGCAAATACTGCTTGATATTGTGTTGTTTTTCATGATTCCTTACATTGCTTACACACGTGTCCTCTTCAGATGGCACAAAACAATAGAAATAATGCTGTTTGATGTAGCATTTATTCCTGCAGAATCCCTTCTAGCTTCTACTCAGCAGCTGTAGTGGGGCTCAGCCAAAGGCATCAAGGCTTCCTTCTGGATCTTTTTTGCCAAGGAGGAAGGGGCCAACAGAGCAGCATGTGTCTTTTGCTTCTGTAGATCTACAGGAGTCCCTTTCTTTTGGATTGCTGGTTTGGAAAGTTGTGCACCTGTCTAATCTCCAGACCCCCTCAAGCTCCTCTCACTAGAGGGTTTCTAGAAAACTGTGCAAAGTGAATTGCAGTTTTCTGTGCCTTCCCATGTACTCCACAGGAGCAGCCAATCTGGCTTTCACTGACAATTTCCTGCTAAGTTTCAGAGTGGTAGCCGTGTTAGTGTGTATCAGCAAAAAGAACGAGGAGTACTTGTGGCACCTTAGAGACTAACAAATTTATTTGGGCATAAGCTTTTGTGGGCTAAAACCCAAAAGCTTATGCCCAAATAAATTTGTTAGTCTCTAAGGTGCCACAATTTTCTGCTAAAAGACTCTTACAGTTAAAAATTAGCAGGGGTACTACAGCAATAGTCCTGATTCACCGCTCCCTTACATAAATGTAAACTGGGAATGATTCCATTGAACTCAGTTCAGTTACACTGGTGTAAAAGCAAGAGTGTCAAGAGGAGAATTCAGCCTATAATTTTAAAGTGGGAAATTTTAATAATATTAAAATAATGTACAGTGAAGACGAGACTATAGTATTTAGATGGCTTTGGCTTGGACGTCTCACCAAGAAATCAGAGATACTAATAGTTTGTGATTCACTGGTAACATATGTGACAAAGGACCGCTGAGTGATGCCACTTGGGATAATAGCCCCTGACAAGTTCAGTCTCTGTGGGAAAATAAATCATTTCATGTCCTTGCCAGTCTGCACTAGTCAAGTGTGGCAACATTCCAGCCAAGCCCTTCAGGGCAATGGACATAAAGAGGCCTCTCACGGCAGTGATCTGAGATTAGCTGATATGGCACTGTTTGGTCCTGGATATGGGTACAAAATACATGGCAGATTTAACTAGGATTAAATCAAAGTTGTAAAGAATATTAAAGAGGTAGAATTTAATCAAAGCTACCAGGTTAGGTTGCACACAGCTCACTTAATCAGTGATGCAATGGTTGTTTGTGTCTCTTTCAAATGCACACAGAAGAATGATAAAAAAAAAGATGACACCACCACATCACTAGTGGGCAAACCCTTTTCACAAAATGGTATCACCATATCTGACCTCTTCCTCGATCTCAAAGGAGCCCCGCACAAAAGTTTCAAAAGATGAGCCTGGGACCTTAAATTCTTAACTTTGTTAGACACTACAAATCAGGGACTCAATGATACTGGATTTATGGCTCATTACAACAATATATTACCCACTAACCCCCCCTTTCTCCTACCATTGCAGAGGTGTTGCCTACCAACTTCACTTTGAATGGTCTCTTACAACATGTTAACTCTTTATGCTAAAGAATCTTTTCCACTTTGTATTTAGCTGTGACGCTGAGTACCTTTCCCAGACCTGGAGAAGAGCTTTAGTTTGTCTCTTTCACCAACAGAAATTGGTCCAATAAATGATATCTCACCCACCTTGTCTCTGATAAATATATTGATACATGTAAAACAATCGGCAATTAATCAGTTATTCAGGACTTTAAGCTATGTATAGATGGTATCTTCCTTTATCTAAGAAACCACAGAGATATGTGAATCACAGACAGGCAATTGCTAGTCTACAGGACAAGAACAGTTACAAAGTTAATTACCTGTGATTATCTTACAAAAGGAGGTGATTATGTAGCTGAATGACAAAAGAAGAGTGTTCTGTGAAGACAAAAACACACACTACTATAAACTGATAAAAACAGGGCCACCCATTGGTAAATTAGAAATAGCCCACTTTAGTTTATGTTTTTACAGTAACGTTACAACAATACATTCCCTGGTCTCTTAATACTCTTAAGAAAATACTAACCTCATTAAACCACCACTATTCCCTCCCCCACAACCAAACAATCTCTTTTTCTCTGTTAAATTTTGAAGTTAATTTCTGTGGCTATTAAAGTGACAGCTCACATAGTATTCAGTCAGGCATAGTGCAGCTAGATGCCAATCTTCTTCAGCCTGAAATACAAGTTTACCTTAATCCAGGGGTAGGCAACCTATGGCACGCGTGCCAAAGGCAGCACGCGAGCTGATTTTCAGTGGCACTCACACTGCTCTGGTCCTGGCCATCGGTCCAGGGGGGCTCTGCATTTTAATTTAATTTTAAATGAAGCTTCTTAAATATTTAAAAAACCTTATTTACTTTTCATAATACCACAATAGTTTAGTTATATATTATAGACTTATAGAAAGAGACCTTCTAAAAATGTTAAAATGTATTACTGGCACGTGAAACCTTAAATTAGAGTGAATAAACGAAGACTCGGCACACCACTTCTGAAAGGTTGCCTACCCCTGCCTTAATCCTCCTGACCTTAGTACACCTTTTTCAGTCTTTGGTTCTTCAGCCTGCCAAGTAACAAAAATAATGAATTAACTGAACCCTATAGACTAGAGAATTCATTGTTTCAGCATCCCTCCCTTCCCCCCCCCCACCCCATCCCTGACCACAAATGCTGGGAAGAGGGGTGCAGGCAGAAGAATCCTTTTCCTGAAAAATACATTTTAAACAAAAGATTCACATTCAAGGCATCAGATTCCAGAATGGGAATTGTTATGGAGACGTCCACATTTCAAATGCAAGAGCCCTCTCCAATCCCTATGGTCAAATATGTAAGTCCTTACTCAGGCAAAAATCCCACTGAAGTCAGCAAAATAATTTCAGTGGGAATGTTGCCCTAATTAAGAAGTTAGGGATCAACGTTTTATAGATGGCAATTTAATTTGTTGGAGGCTAGGGCTGGGTGCATAGTGGGGGGAAAATGCTTCATGAACATTTAGGTGAATTAGAATGCAAATGTTCATTCACATGCTTGCACACCTTTTCTAACTGCTGTTTACAAACAATTCATGGAAAATGAACTTCAGAGCCATAGCATGATGATACCCTCTTTCCTCAAGATTTCTCAGAAACATGCCCTACCTAGGACTAAGCACATACATCATGTGATAATCAGTAACTTATTTAAAGAACAGCACAGCACTGCGCCATAGAGACTGTATTTCCCAAGCCTCAGTTCAGAGCACTGGCATTGAGAACATCAAGTGTATGTGACTACAACTTTTGCAGTCAAGATCATACAAAATCCCTAGCCAGAGCTCTGGCACACAGGAAGTGAAATAGACAGGCAAAATCTGGCCATATTCTTCATGATGGGACACATGTGTGGACACATGCCTAGTGCATTCACTTTGCATGCATGTGATGAGAAAAATAATTTTAAAACTGACACCAGCTATAACATAGCACTAAGTCACTGCTATCATCTTCTCTAGAAATGCAACCCCCTAGGGAAACCACTCAAGCAAGTAACTTATGCCAGCATAGGAAATTAAGGAATCCTTCCCTCCTTCTCACAGATCACCCACACAGCTTTTCTGTAGGCATAGTACAGGTCAAGGGCAAAGACATCATCATTGCTCCAGCCTGCTCATAGCTTCCTTCTCTGCCAGGTTTGTGTGTCATGACCTAATTCATATCATTGGTCTGTGGCACAAAGGCATGCAGTCTCTCCACACTTCCTTTTTGTGGTCTTCAATGGGAAAAGAATTCATGCATTCAAAGGCAGAAGTTTCCCCAGTGTTAACTAGAGTTACAGTCACATTCTAGTCTGGGAACGGGAATCTAAATTATAGATCATCTTTGACCCTCTTTTAGTTTACATTAAAGGAGAAAGACCCCAATCCAGGAAAATATCTCTAAACAGAACAGCATTTATGCATGTGCTTAATTTTTAGCAAGTGCTTAAGTCCCATCGAAATTAATGGAGTATAAGCACTTGTTTACAGTTACATGCTTAAGTGCTTTCCCAAAGAAGGATGAATTTAATCATATGCTTAAGCACTTTCCTGAATTAGGACCTAAATGAATATTTCATAAATAAAGTGGTAACCAGCACAGTTCTCGAAATCAAAAGCTCTCTCATTTTCTATAAGAAATATTCACTGAATATAAGGGCAGATGTCAAATCTCACACACAGGGTATAGACATATTAAAAGAAAGTACTACTGAAACAATCAGTCTTTTAAAAGATTAAAGCTAGGAAGACATCTAATGAAGAAAAATGAAATTTGATGCCAGTATGCCACACAGGGATCTATCCTACAGCTCTTGTTTATCTGTATAGTGCCCTTTATAAGCATACTAACAGAAAACTAAGGTCATCCTAAATCTTTTCATCAGTGGATTCTCTATAACTTTTTAAGTGCTCTTAATATAAAACGAATAATCTCAGGGCAAAGATCTGTTTGAAAAAGATATGATTGATGACCTATCATCCCTAATTCACTGTTTATACTCGTAGTGAGCCTGTTGGGAAAATACCTCATTCATCAGGGTATTAGTGAATTCAACCAACGTATGGCACCTTCATTTTAACAAACTAAAGGAGAAAAGCTAAATGGGGGGAAATTGACAACCATCTCTGATTCTATGATAATGCAATTAGGCTGCTCCTCTCCAGAGCTTTTGCTAATTCACAAAACAGCTTCAGTAGGCAGGTCATAAATATATGATCATTTTTCACACTTTGAAAAGTAATGATGCCTTGACATGAATCAATATATCTTGGTGAAATCATTTTACCTTTATGTTATGCAGGCGAGTCAGTTTTAAACCTAGTATATATTAAACCTGACTTTGTATCTGGTCTGTGCTTATATAAAGTAATTTTACAGAGGCCTCTGTGTTACCTGTGCACCCAAACCCTTATTAAAATAAGTGGCAATTTTGAGTAATCACAAGATGCTGCATCAGACACCTAGAGGTTATATTGTCTCCTTTGTCCCATGGAGGAGGTGAAAGATCCAAAACTTTTACTCCTTTGGGAGGGAGGGGATCACTGAGGCAACATGACAGCTTCCCTTTTTGCTGAACCCCCCATAGTTACATTTGTCTCTCTGGAAACACCCTGGGATTTTTCCAATTTAATACTGAAACTAACAGCATTAATTCATGTGAACTCCCACTCTGTACATTCAAATTCCCTTGAGGAAGGAGATGGTTTAGGCCAGGTGGGGCTATTGAGATAATTGGAGTGTAGGTCCTGAAGGTGCCCTGTGGGAGAGGAGGGATGAGTCCCCAAGAAATAGTACAGAGGGTTTCCACCTGTGTGAAGACTCTGGGGTCCTCGGGATTTCCCTGGAGGTCTTGGGACATGAACAAACACAGGCAGTGGCCCTCCAGACATGTGCATCAGGTGTCTCCTCCTGACTGTATACAGTAACAGAAATTCTACATACTCAAGATCTTTCTGTTGAACTTTGCTCCTTCTAGGGGATTTTTGAATATGGGCATGATGTGTTTTTAATGTAAGAAATTAAAAAAGCAATTCATTTCATCTGAACACCACAATGACCAGATGCACAGATTTCATTTGTACGAGTTACTCCTCTTTAATTTATTGTGTCATGTTATACATGTGAAATAACTAAGTAAAAAAACATATCTATGCCCTATATCATATACATGATAGATAACAAATTTATCTGAGGAGGATATAGTCAAGGATAACCAATAAAAGGGGAAGGCTAGCACTGTGTCAGGAACAAAAATATTTTGGATATCTTTACAAAACACATATTAGCATAATGTTGTGCTAATTATGCATTATTTGTTCTATGGTGAACTTAAAGATGGTGTGACAAAGTTCCTCCTCTATCTTGGTGGGTCCTGCTCTTATTGGCAGATTTTCTTGCCTCAGAGTTTCACCATGCGGGTTGGGGAACAGCCCAGAGACCTTCCCCTCTGGAAGAACCCACAGTCCAGGTCAATTGGGAGGTTTGGGGGAAACCCAGGCCCACCCTCTACTCTGGGTTCCAGCCCAGGGCCCTGTGAACTGCAGCTATCTATAGTGCCTCCTGTAACAGCTGCATGACAGCTACAACTCCCTGAACTACTTCCCCATGGCCTCCTCCAAACACCTTCTTTATTCTCACCACAGGACCTTCCTCCTGGTGTCTGATAACACTTATGCTCCTCAGTCCTCCAGCAGCACACCCTCTCAGCTCCTTGCACCTCTTGCTCCCAGCTCCTCACACTCACACCACAAACTGAAGTGAGCCTCTTTTTAAAACCCAGGTGCCCTGATTAGCCTGCCTTAATTGATTCTAGCAGCTTCTTCTTAGTTGGCTCCAGGTGTCCTAATTAGCCTGCCTGCCTTAACTGGTTCTAGCAGGTTCCTGATTATTCTAGTACAGCCCCTGCTCTGGTCACTTAGGGAACAGAAAACTACTCATCCAGTGACCAGTATATTTGCCCTCTACCAGACTCCTGTACCCCACTGGTCTGGGTCTGTCACAATAGACATGTTAATAAATAAAGTAGGTAGGTGTTGATGTTTGCTTAGTTTTGAAATATTAAAACATCTAAACATTGCCAATTTATAGAATTTATACTGTATGGTATATAGCATTTTATTTTTTATTGCTGAAATGCTTGTCAATTTTGCAGCATGCAAAGTGAAATGACACTAAATCACAAGTGTGCCTGCTGTGCTGTCATTCTCATTAGACGATCTCTTTTGTTTAGTTTGTTCACTGCTTGTGGTTCTTTAACATAAAAAGTGCTTTATAATGGAGATGGACAAAACAACACATGTATCATGGGATTGAAGAGAAAATGTATTAAATAAAAAGCCCCTGGATTGTTCATGAGTCCTCAAAGTCATTTTGAATGGCTGATTAAAATAAATATTGCATAGAAAATTGTTTTTGTAGCCTCTGTTTATTCTACCCTGTCTCCATTATTTGATCTTCACTATGATAAGTAATCAGGTTGCGATATACTGCACATTTAGAACCAAATGTGCATGGCATATTGTTGAAAATGTAACAATTGCTACAGAATGCATTAAAGTGAAAGCCCACAGGTTTATGTACTTCCACAGCCCAGGGTAATAAAGAAAAAATGTTTTTAGACAAAAATGTATTTAGGAAAATAGTATTTCTAAACAAATAAAGATAAAATGCAGTAGTATATAATGGTACATTCATGTTAGATTTAAACAGAAGGCCCAACAACATTTATACATATCAATGGTGTATTCCTTAATATTTTCAAAAACCATTCTAAAGGGTTGCATCCTCAGTTGATGTTACTCAGTGTAGTCACTGGGACTTAAGCACATGGTTATTGTTAAGCACCTGCTTAAATGATTTCCGCAATCAGCGCCCAGTGATTTCCGCAATCAGCACCAAATACCTATCCCTTTTCTTTCATATGTTAATCCCATCATGTTTAAATTTCAAAGGAGAAGCTAAAATCGCCACAATAATTGTGCCATTGGCCTGCTCACCAAAAATGGTTTATTAGAGAAATACTAATCCTATGGAATTGTGTTATGTTCTGTCAACATAACCCTGTTTTGAGTTCTGTTGAAGGTGTGGCACTTGTTTTATGAAGGTTCTTACAAGGAAAATGTTTGGATTAATGATATAATTTAGTGGCAATGTAGTGACAGTAGGTCTAATCTCTGAAGAGTGAGAATAGGATTGAAAAAGTAAACCATGGGATATACTTGATTGTGGCTGTAGGGCCGGGAGCTGCAGGGGTCACGCTGATTGGCATTGTCACTTTCCCCATTCATCAAGCCAGGCCAGACTTCCCGAATCATTTACCAGATGGGGCAGCTCGTCAGTTTAAACACCTGATATGAAGCCATCCGTCATCTGATAACATGATCATTCGGCTGCAGCTGGCTCGGTGCTCTGCAGCCTGAGTGCACATGTGATGGACTGAAGCCAGAGAAGCAGGCTTAGCAGTGCTGCACTCCCCTGATAGGATTTGCAGTCCTCCACTGGACCATGGAACAGGTGGAGGCTGAGAGAGAATGAAAAAATTACCATGTGTTGCAGGGATTAGAGAGCACACTCTCACCACTCCACTTGAATACCAATCGAAGGACAACCTTGAGCCAGACAAATGTAAAGCCATCCATGATGTAGCATGTAAAATATAGGTGCCTCAACACACTAATAAGTCCTCATTTCCTACAGAATTTAGAACTGGTGCTCTTAAGATTGTAAGTTGTCATGTCTTTTCCATCCACCGCAAGAACAAAATTTAGATATTTGGAAACATACCTTTTTTCCTTTTATTTTTTTAAACAAAAAACATCTTAAAATGAGCTGTCTCTTCCAAAAAAATCTTCTATGACTGATCATAGATGCTGTTATTCTGTCCTCACCAAGAATAAAACCTAATGCAACAAAGAGATTTACACAGAGACCAATTACACATGGTTACGATGATAGTGTTTATCATTATGTGGAATACAAATATGCTGTTTGAAACTGGTGGTGGGTAAGCAAGTCTGGGAGTTTACTGGATAAAATACTGACCTTTCACACTAGGGCCATACTGCAAGTGTACTCTAAGGCCAAGTCTACACTACCACTTACTTTGGTATAACTTCCGTCGCTCAGCAGTGTGAATAAGCCACCCCCCTTGGCGACATAAGTTACACCAACCTAAGTGCTGGAGCTACTGCCTCTCACAGAGTGGATTTATTATTATGCCAATGTGCTACAGCAGCACAGCTACATCAGTGCAGCTGCGCCAATGTAGCGCTTCTAGTGTAGACTAGTCCTTAGTCAGCATATGCAATGAGTTTGATGATCTCAAATCAGTTGCTAGTGGGAAACAATCCTGGGTGAGCTTCTGTGCTGCATCCCTAAGAGGTGCAGGCCAGAATTCATAGTCCTGGGAGAGGGGAAAGCTAAAATGGCTTTTATCCATGTTTGTGCTCTCTCTGGGCTGTTCTGCAGCATAATTTAGGCAGCTCTAGGAGCCTGTACAGTAACCTGCCTGGGCTGCCCCATAGGCCTCAGTGCTGCCTGGAATCTCTGAAGCACTGTGTGCTGCTAACCTGCCCCTGACACACATCCTGCCTCAGCCCTTAGCCCCAGCACTCCCTCACAGCACGTCTTCCTCAGTGCCTATACTGGGAGAATCCTTCCAAGCCCAAACCAGACTTGTAGGGTACTTTTACACAGTGTAGGAGGGACTGGGGGGAAGGGGCATGAGAATCTCACTCCATGAATTTTAGTAAAAAATTAAATTCTTTGCAAAAGAGAGACCACAAATCTGATTCTCCTCTCACACTGGATTTGTACAACTGTAGTGCAACTGACATCAATGGAATTATTCCTGATTTACACCAGTGAAAGTAAGATCTAGAGTCTGGTGCTATTTCTGGGATTGTAAATTAATTAGCAAGGCTTTGATCCTCTTATGTCATCAATAGAGCAATTTAAAGAAGTTTGGGGTTTTTTTTGTTAGTTTTCTCTCCTCTTAGATGGTAGTGTTGGATATGTTAAAAAAAAAGTTATGAAGTAACTGGCAAAATCTCCCTTCTACCTCTGAATTTATAATTAGAGTTTCCTCATGCTATATTCTCTCCCACGACCTAGTCATTACTAAAAAAAAGCGACCTGTAATAGTCCAGAAGGTTGCCAGAATATTACAATGTGCAAATCAGAGCAAATATGACACATGCTACTCAGAATGAGAAAAAAGATTACTTACAATCCATGATTGAGTTCAGACATTTGGTGGTGATTAGGCAAGGTGGTATTTTTATGTAAAATTCAGATACAGACAGGGGAACTCATCCATTTTACACCACACTAGGTGGCTATGTCATTTCCATCAGGTGAATCAGAGCTACTGTAGTTAACGATGAAGTATAGTCCTGTTACCAATAAGAGAAAAATGATCCAGAAAGTTCTGAATGCACATTGTAGATCCATCGATGTCAGTAAGTTGCACCTATCTCCAGTGGGAATTAATTTGGCTGATTAGGTTTGGAATTTTTCAGTGAAATGAGACCATTCTCCGGTGTGTGTTCCATTATAAATGCTCTATTTGGCTTGGCAAAAGGAAGTGGAAATGATGATCATACAGTTTCTTTCCCCATTTCTTCCTAAGCAGAAGTGCTGATGGGTTGTGTCAAGTGGTATATTGTGGTGAAATATATTGTCAAGAGATATGCTGTGGCTACAGCATAGTAATACAGATAGTAATACGGCAGGCCAGTGGCAAAACTGTAAAGAAATGGAGAGCTATAGGAAGCACAAAAAAGGGAGAGAAAGAGACAAAAAAGGAGAGGCTCAGAGAAATGCAGGCTTGAGTGCAGAAAGAAACAGAGAGGACATTGAAAGAAGAGAGTTGAGCCCGTGTAAAAGAGCATCATTAAAATATCCAAATGCACAGTCATCTGTCAAGTTACACTTTAATTTTTCTCCCCTTCCCTTTTTGTTTAGAACAGTGGTTCTCAACCTGTGGGCTGCTTGTGGCCCAATCAGCACACAGCTGCGGCTCATGTGACATCCTCAAGGCCATACAGGTAGTATATATATTGTGTGAATGTGACCCACGTAACACAGAGAGCTGCATATGCAGCCCACAATGGTAAATAGATTGAGAACCACTGAGAGTAACAATCTGTTGAACACTGTATAAGAATTAACCGTGACAAACTTTTCTTTCTGTCTTTAATCTTTTCAAAAACATTGAGAATGAAATTTTAAGGCCCCCAGAGGGAATTGAATATGCAATTCCTATTAAAGTTAATGACCAAGTCCAGTGGGTGGCTTTGAAAACCCTTCTTTCAGAGGCAACCTGTCCATTGACTTTGGTGGGAGTAGGATTGCCGAACCCATAGACTAATGTTTAAACATACATTTAAAAAGCTCTAAAATCATTTTCAGTTGCAAAATTCTTCAGATTCTATCATCCTTCAAGTGTGGTTCTTCTCGACACCAGAACTACTGACACTCGAGCTCTCTGCCCCCTCTTGCTTCTTTCAGGACTCCTCTTGTAACATCCCCAGAGCAACAGCCACCAACCCTGCCTCCGGGCACTATTCTTTTTTAAGGTGTTTCCAAAAAAGCTTGTCTGTCTTCCATGGGTGGTGCATGAACCCTCTTCAGGGAGGCTAGCACCCGGCCCCATCCCTTCCGCCAGAGGTCCCACCCTACCTTGCCGCCTCCCTCACCCACCAGAGCCCCGAGTCCTGGGCTGCCAGCAGGCCTGACCTCTGGGCCAGCCTGAGCTGCCCCTGGCCACTGGATGGCCCAAGCCACCCCTGGCTGCCGGCTGGTCCGAGCTGACCCTGGCCGCCGGCTGGCTGAGCCCTAGCTCCAGACTGCTGGCCCAAACTGAGCTCCCGCTGGCTTCAGGGGAGAGGGGGAGAGAGAGCAGAGCCTCAGAGTGGAGCATGGACTGGGCCAGGGTCTGGGTTAGGGGAGGCTTATACTCCCCATGGCCTATGATACCCGCTGCCCATGCTGTCTGCTCAGCCTTAACTCCAATTTAGTGAAGCCATTTTCTTGGGAATTAATACTTTATCACCACACAGGGATAAAAATCTTTCACAGCCACTCCTAAGAGAGACAGTATCTTACACCAGAAGCATATGGCCAAACCTGCAGACTTTTAGGAAATGCTTTGCATTTGCAATTAATACGGTAAAATTGTAAGTAAATCATCAGAGAACAGGTTTACATTGTCTGGCCTTCATTCACTGCATGACCAGCTTTTGTGTTTTTGACTATTACTTTTGCTAATTATTTTGTTGTTGTTGTTGCTTTTTTCAGCAAGGCTTACCCTATTAGACCCAATTTTGCTTTTATTCCTTTTGTAATAAATACCCTCGCGGGAGTAGAAGAAGGTGGCTATTTTAGGGCAAAGGAGAGTGGTATAAAAATATGCAAAACTCATATTTGGAAATAGGTATTGAAACAGAATGAAAAACCTCATGTACTGTACAAAATAAAAAAGGTCCAAATGCAGAGAGATAAGATATCTTACAAATATATGCAGAGCTTCCTCTTTCCTTCAGAAGCAAATCCTGAGAATCAATTACTAGCTAAAATAAAAAAACGTAGCTCATTAACAAAAATGGCACACAGTATTTTAGAATTGGGGCACCAGACTTTATATTGTTGCTATACCTTTAAGTGTGCTTCACTCTGCATCTGCTTCTATCTATCTAAAGAATAATAATTAGCACCTTCGAACAGTAACCTTGATAGCCTCATGAGGTAAGGAGGAAAGTATTATTTATCCCCACCTTGCAAGTAGGGAAACTGAGACAGAAAGGTTTTGTCTACACTAATGCCTGGATTAGATTTCAACAGTTCCCCACTTTAAACACTTTTAAAAGATTTGTTATAGTTTCCAGTAAGAAAGGTTTAAAAAACATTGTACTGCAGCTAAATAATACCCACAGATGACTTACTCACAGAGACTGGTAGAGAAAACTCCTGATAATAGCAATAACATATTGTTTTAGAAAATGTCAGGTTGTATATAGATGCAAAGAAGAAAAATAAGATGAAGATGAAAAATGACAACACATTAGCTGGTGTAGGATGTTCACTTTCTGTTTAAGAGAGAGAGAGAGAGTGTGTGTGAGTGAGAGAGAGAGAGAGAGAGAGAGAGTTTGATTTGACCTGTATATATTTGTATGTATTTATTACACGAGAACAAGGTAATATTTGTTTGGAAAAATTTTGCCTGTATTATTTTCATTCTATAAAGTATGCCATTTTAATTCTGATCCTTATAAACTGTAAACCACAAGAAATAACATTTTAAAAAACACAAAACCACTACCGTGGCTAATGTCATTCTAGGTGATAACACCCACATTTTTAGAGGTAGATCAGTTAGTCAAAATAACCAACTTTACAGCCATGAGCCTCCAAACACAGGACATCCAATGTTTTCATATCATTCTGACTTGTCTTTTGGGGTTTGATCCAGTTCCCACTGAAATCATTGGGAGCCTTTGCACTGATTTAATGAAAACTGGATTGGGCACTTTCTGTACAATACCTCGCCACAAGATGATAACACCATGGTGGGAAAGTGTAGATAGATGCTAAAAATACAACAACTAAATATTTACATGTCCTTTCTATACCAGTAGCACGGAAACAAAATTAATGTCCTATCAATTGATGCCAAATTGACTCCCATTATCTCTTTATTCTTCTCTCTTTTGCAGATTCAAAAACAACCCTACAATCCTTATATGCAAATTCCATAAGCTTTTCTGTTCTCCTCAGGTGTGCATGCCAAGTTTTCATTATGAAGGCTTCCTGCTGTGAAAAAAAAAAGGTACATTTTCACTTTCATGTGTCTTTTTCTTTGTAGTAGAAAGGATTGAAGCATTAATGAGTAAACTAAACTAAAACTGTACAGGCATTCCTGTAGGAAATTGGGTAAATTTCAAATACAGAGGGGAAGAAAATCAATTAGGTCAATAAAAATTGTGTAATTTTGACACAATGAAGTCAGTTGTCACTAAGGAGTTACATGCACAATTTCTATTCATGTTAATGCCATTTTTATACCTTACACCCTGGGGCGTTGATGTGAACATTTATCTCAATGCACCACAAGAACCATGCAAAAACAAATGGGGAAAAAAAGAACAACTTTCTTTATAGGTTCAAACCATCTACCATTGAAGAAAGTTATCCAAAAGAGAGCTAAAATTAAAAAAAAAAAAAAGAAAAAGAAAAAATTCCAACCAGCATTTAGATTTTCTATTGGAAGAAGCTGGCAAACCTTCAGAGAAAACCATACTAACATTGAACTAGGAACTTCTCATGGACCACATAGTCACTCCAAAGCATTTCATGTTACCCCACAGAATTATGCATTTATTCCCAAAACAAACCATTTGGGGCCCAATTTCTTCACTTAGAACCACAGAAGGCTTCTGCCTAGAATTCACACACTTGCATATGAAGGCTGAACTTGTCCCTTAAAGTTTAACAAAAATGTACTTCAAATGTTGTCTTCAGTCAACAAGTGGAATGAAATGGCGGTGACGCATTCCTCCATCACCCTTTAGAGCCTGTATTGAGGCATGGTAAGAATATTCAAAAAAGGGGAGGATAGACAACCTTTCAAGCAAGTGCAAAGCCTTCCTACTCTGAGCAAGTCCTTTCCTCCTTTCCTATGGCTAGTGCCTCATACTGGAGGATTTTTCAGAATGGGAGCAACCTGAGTAAGGACAAGAATTTTAATGCTAAGACTGTATTTTATGCTTCTGTAGTATTATATGATAGCATATGTTACATGTTGTAGGGGACATCAAAGTGCTTTACAAATGTTTATGAATTAAGCTTCGCTTGACCACTGTGAGATGGGTAAGTTTTATTTTCCACATTTTACAGATGAAGAAAGTGTGGCCCAGAGGTGTTAAGTGACTGCTTTAGAAAACAAGTATGTCACAGAGCTGGGAGTAGAGGCTATCACCCAGCAAAAGCCCTTGTGATAAATGAAGGAAGAGGCGGTTAGCTCCCTTTTATGGACACCCAGCCAGCCAGTTAGCTATAAAATTCCTGTTGGTGGCTGTTCTCTGCTTGCTTTACCTGTAAAGGGTTAAAAGTCCCCCAGGTAAAGAAAAGGAAGTGAGCACCTGACCAAAAGAGCCAATGGGAAGGCTAGAACTTTTTAAAATTGGGAAAGAAATTTCCCTTTGTCTGTTGTTCTCGCTGGGCTGCAAGGACACGGAGCAGCAATGCTATAAGCAGGAATTCTGTGTAAGGTTTGAACCAGATATGAAAAATTTTCTTCCATACCTAGAAGGAATCATTGGGACAGGGAATGTTTAGATAGATGCGATCAGGTTTATTTATTTTGGCTTGTGGATCTCTGTGCTAACCCCAGATGCTTTTGTTTGCTTGTAACCTTTAAGCTGAACCCCGAAGCTATTTTGGTTGCTTAATTTTTGGAATTGCTCCTTTAAAATCTAGAAAAAGCCTAAGTTCCAGATGTATTCTCTTCCTTTTTGTTTACCTTTTTTAAGAACAGGATTGGATTTTTGGTGTCCTAACAGGTTTGTGCATGTTGTTTAGTTAGCTGGTGACAACAGCTAATTTCCTTTGTTTTCTTCTCAGCTCTTCCCCGGAGTGGGATGAAAGGTACCCCACAGGAAGGAATTCCCAAGTGCTCCTTCCTGGGTTCAAAGGGGTTTTTTTGCATTTGGGTGGTGGCAGCGTTTACCAAGCCCAGGGCAGAGAAAAGCTGTAACCTTGGGAGTGTAATACAAGCTTAGAGTGGCAAGTATTATTTTTTAAAATCCTTCCAGCCCCCACCTTCTGCACTTGAAGTGCCAGAGTGGGAATTCAGCCTTGACTGCACTTATGCACACGGTTACTTTAAGTATTCCCAGTGAAGTAAAACATTATGACTGAACTGCAAAATACAGTATAAAAAATTTGAAAGCCAGCATTTTGGCTAGTGATCCCACAGTAGAATACCAGCTTCAAAAACAAGCACTACCAGTATGGAAATTATAGAATCATAGAATATCAGGGTTGGAAGGCAACTCAGGAGATCATCTAATCCAACCCCCCTGCTCAAAGCAGGACCAATCCCCAACTAAATCATCCCAGCCAGGCCTTTGTCAAGCCTGACCTTAAAAACCTCTAAGGAAGGAGATTCCACCACCTCCCTAGGTAACCCATTCCAGTGTTTCACCACCCTCCTAGTAAAAAAGTTTTTCCTAATATCCAACCTAAACCTCCCCCAATGCAACTTGAGACCATTGCTCCTTGTTCTGTCATCTGCTACCACTGAGAACGGTCTAGATCCATCGTCTCTGGAACCCCCTTTCAGGTAGTTGAAAGCAGCTATCAAATCCCCCCTCATTCTTCTCTTCTGCAGACTAAATAATCCCAGTTCCTTCAGCCTCTCCTCATAAGTCATGTGCTCCAGCTCCAAACTGGACACAGTACTCCAGATGAGGCCTCACCAATGCCAAATAGAGGGGAATGATCACATCCCTCAATCTGCTGGCAATGCTCCTACTTATACAGCCCAAAATGCCATTAGCCTTCTTGGCAACAAGGGCACACTGTTGACTCATATCCAGCTTCTCATCCATTGTAAGCCCTAGTTCCTTTTCTGCAGAATTTCTGCCTAGCCACTTGGTCCCTAGTCTGTAGCAGTGCATGGGATTCTTCCGTCCTAAGTGCAGGACTCTGCAATTGTCCTTGTTGAACCTCATCAGATTTATTTTGGCCCAATCCTCTAATTTGTCTAGGTCCCTCTGTATCCTATCGCTACCCTCCAGCATGGCTACCACTCCTCCCAGTTTAGTGTCATCTGCAAAATTGCTGAGGGTGCAATCCATGACATCCTCCAGATCATTAATGAAGATATTGAACAAAATCGGCCCCAGGACGAAACCTTGGGGCACTCCGCTTGATACCAGCTGCCAACTAGACATGGAGCCATTGATCACTATCCGTTGAGCCCGATGATCTAGCCAGCTTTCTATCCATCTTATAGTCCATTTATCCAGTCCATACTTCTTTAACTTGCAAGAATACTGTGGGAGACCGCATCAAAAGCTTTGCTAAAGTCAAGGAATAACACATCCACTGCTTTCCCCTCATCCACAGAGCCAGTTATCTCATCATAGAAACATAGAAGCATAGGACTGGAAGGGACCCCGAGAGGTCATCTAGTTCAGTCCCTTGCACTCATGGCAGGACTAAGTATTATCTAGACCATCCCTGACAGGTGTTTGTCTAACCTGCTCTTAAAAATCTCCAATGATGGAGATTCTGCAGCCTCCCAGGGCAATTTATTTCAGTGCTTAACCACCGTGACAGTTAGGAAGTTTTTCCTAATGTCCAACCTAAACTGCCCTTGCTGCAATTTAAGCCCATTGCTTCTTGCCCTATCCTCAGAAGTTAAGGAGAAGAATTCTTCTCCCTCCTCCTTGTAACAACCTTTTATGTACTTGAAACTGTTATCCTGTCCCCTCTAAGTCTTCTCTTTTCCACATTAAACAAACCCATTTTTTTCAGTCTTCCGTCATAGGTCATGTTTTCTAGACCTTTAATCATTTTTGTTGCTCCTCTCTCAGTGCCTCTCAATCAACAGGACAGCAGTGATGTACTCTCTACTTTCTATTCAATATTCCAAAAATAGCATTGAGTCAAGCTCTGGGGCAATTATTGGGCCCAACAAAGTAAGGTAAAGGGAAAACAGTGCGACCCATAGCACGGAGGTGTGTTGATTTCTCAAGATTCCATCTGGACCAACTTTTAATCAAGGGAGAAACTCACTCATAGGCACCTGCACTGGGAGCACTTCACAATTAGAAATTCCCTTTTCAAAGTTATGCTTATGCATAAATCTCATTAGTGTTAATGGGAGCTCTGTACAGGGAAGTGGGATGAAAGAATTTACTTGTGTCTGGGAAGTTCTGTGTTTGATGGACACATTTGGCCATTCCCTATCAATACATCGACAGAAGTTACCTCTGTATTTTACTTTATGTATTTACTTCTGGTTTACAATTGCACACTCAGGTATGGCTTTGTGAGGCGGGGAACATCATTTATCTAATATCACTCCAGCATATTTAGGTTCAATACATACAATATGACACATGATAATTAATCAATTATCATTTTCTGTATTATGGTAACCCCCAATTCAGAATCAGATTCTATGGTGCTAGGTGCTATGCAAACACATAGGAAGATACAGTCCATACCCCAAGAGCTTAAAATCTACTTTAAGACAATGTCAACAAGTGAGTGTGACAAACAATAGAAGGAAGGATGGCTGTAAAAGTGGTAAATATTACTACTTGATGGTTCTGAATCTAGGGCCTGGTCTACACTAGGAGGTTATGTCGAATTTAGCAGTGTTAAATCGAATTAACCCTGCACCCGTCCACACAACGAAGCGATTTATTTCGACATAGAGGTCTCTTAAATTTGATTTCTGTACTCCTCCCCGACGAGGGGAGTAGCGCTAAATTCGACATGGCCATGTCAAATTAGGGTAGGTGTGGCTGGAATTCGACGCTAATAGCTCCGGGAGCTATCCCACAGTGCACCACTCTGTTGACGCTCTGGACAGCAGTCCGAGCTCGGATGCTCTGACCAGCCACACAGGAAAAGCCCCGGGAAAATTTGAATTCCTTTTCCTGTCTGGCCAGTTTGAATCTCATTTCCTGTTTGGACATCGTGGCGAGCTCAGCAGCACTGACAATGATGCAGAGCTCTCCAGCAGAGGTGACCATGCAATCGCAGAATAGAAAGAGGGCCCCAGCATGGACTGATCGGGAAGTCTTGGATCTGATCACTGTGTGGGGCTATGAGTCCATGCTTTCAGAGCTGCGCTCCAAGAAACGGAATGCGAAGATCTACGAGAAGATCTCCAAAGTCATGACAGAGAGAGGAAACAGCCGGGATGCAACGCAGTGCCGCGTGAAAATCAAGGAGCTGAGACAAGGGTACCAGAAGACCAAAGAGTCAAACGGACGCTCTGGATCCCAGCCCCAGACATGCCGTTTCTACGAGGCACTGCATTCCATTCTAGGTGTGGCCACCACCACTACCCCACCACTGACTGTGGACTCTGAGGATGGGATATTGTCGACGGCCGCTTCCTCGGAGATGTTAGCAGACGGGGAAAATGAGGAAGGAGATGAGGAGGACGAGGCAGTCGACAGCGCTTACAACGCTGATTTCCCCGACAGCCAGGATCTCTTCATCACCCTCACAGAGATCCCCTACCAACCCTCCCCACGCGTTAACCCAGACCCTGAATCAGGGGAAGGATCAGTTGGTAAGTGTGTTAAACATGTAAACATTTATTTTGAACAGAACAGGAACATTAACAATGGGTTTTTCATGATTAGTTTGCCCTAGGCGCTTAACGTTTTAGTGCTTGGCAGTGCAACTACTGCAAAAGAATCTAACAATGTCCGGTTTATCATGATTACTTTGCCCTAGGCCCTCTAATTTTTAGTCCTTGCCAGTGCAGCTACTGGAAAATACGGTCTATATGTCCGGGGATAGAGCTGAAATCCTCATGGGACATCTCCACGAAGCTGTCCTGGAGGTAATTGGAAAGCCTTTGCCTGAGGTTCCTGGGCAGAGCGGCCTTATTGTGTCCTCCGTGGTAGGAAACTTTTCCGCGCCATGCTATCATCAAGTACTCTGGGATCATTGCCTTGCAGAGCATGGCGGCATACGGCCCTGGTTTTTGCTGGCTTTCACGCAGCATGTGGTCTTTCTCTGTTTCAGCAATCCTCAGCAGAGTGATGTCACTCATGGTGACCTGCTTTGAATTAGGGGAATGTTAGTATTGGGACTGCTTGCCTGCTACTTTGCATAACTGTAACCAGCGGTTTACAGCCACGTGGTGGAGACGGGAGAGGGGCAGCATACAGGGATTGTTCCCAGGGACAGCCGCGAGGGGGTGCGACAGAGGCAGAGTTCATGCTTGCCGGATTGCCAGCAGCAGGAACTGGCCAACGCTAGGAGCACTGCTTTGAACATGAAAGGAGGGCACTTCTATAATTTAAGTTTTAAGCAGCCAAAAGTCTACGGCTTACCATGTCAGCCTGCTACCCGAATTCCGCTGTCCTGCCCCGCTTGTGTGATCTCCACTGCAAGACCCCAGGCACTGAATGTGAAGGCCAAAAATTCGACCTTGTCCTGAGTGCGCATGTGATAGGTGCTGTGCATGGTCTTGTTCACAGAGAAAGACTATGTTCATTGTTCACAAAAATTTATCTTTGTGAGGAATTCACTCCCTTTTTCCCATCCCACAGCTGCGACTATGTCCTGACCTACCCCGGCATCCCCCTCCCAGAGGCTGGCGCAGATTAGGCGGAGAAAGAAAAGGACACGGGACGACATGTTCTCAGAACTTATGGGCTGCTCCCGAGCCGAGGCGGCCCAGCAGACCCAATGGAGGGAGAACATGTCGCAATACCAGCGATCACACAGCGAACGGGAGGAGAGGTGGCGGCAGGAGGACCAGCAGGCGACTCAAACGGTGCTTGGACTAATGAGGGAGCAAACAGACACGCTCCGGCACCTTGTGGATGTTCTGCAGGACCGGAGGCAGGAGGACAGAGCCCCGCTGCAGTCTCTCTCTAACCGCCCTCCCCCCGCCACAAAGTCCCATACCCCCCTCACCCAAAGTCCCAAGAAGGAGGGGCAGCAGGGGCCGTGAAAACTGTCACCCCTGCAGACTGCTCAAGTACCAGATGGCTCTCATTCCCAAAGTTTTGATAAGTCCTTCCCTTCACTCCAAAAGCACCTCACTCAAGCCCCCGTCCCAGTGTCATCCCCTAACTGTGTAGTTGCTAATAAAGAATACGTTTCTGTTCATTACTGTTTCTGTCATGTTCTTTTAGAGGAGAGTGTGTTTGAAGGGGGGAAAAGGGGTTGGTAATTGCAGAGGACAGTCACCTTTACCAGGGTACAGACACGGGGGCAGGTTCAGCAGAAGGTCACACACACATTGCAGTCACTAGGCACCCTGGTCAGTCTGGGAGGTGGTTTTCATGTTCTGTGTGTGTGTGGAGGGGGCTATGTGACTTTGTGGCGGGGGAGGGCGGTTAGAGATCTTATGCAGCGGTCCTTAGCCTGGATGACAGAGCCACGCAGCAGGGGATCTGTAACCGTCCTTCCCCCCCCCCCCCACAAAGTCACATAGCCCCCACACAAAGAGTCCTGAAAAGTAATAAAGAAAACGGTGTTCATTAACAAAGTTCCATTTATTTGATTTTTAAACGTGTGTTGGAAGGGGGGGAACAGGGTGAACGGGGTATGTAACTGGAGAGGATAGTCAACATTAACTGGGTAAAGAAACGGGGGCAGGTTCAGCTTCTCTTGAAACAAACTTAATAGTCACAGGTTACCCTGCTCACTGAAGA
The DNA here is from genome assembly GCF_013100865.1 of Trachemys scripta elegans. NCBI lineage: Eukaryota > Metazoa > Chordata > Testudines > Emydidae > Trachemys > Trachemys scripta. Next base: position 239,596,819 of record NC_048299.1, read on the forward strand.
ACCTAGCTTTCAAAGCCTCCCGGATGCACAGCACGTCCCGCTGTGCTCTTCTAATCGCACGGCTGTCTGGCTGGGCGTAATCAGCAGCCAGGCTATTTGCCTCAACCTCCCACCCCACCATAAAGGTCTCCCCCTTGCTCTCACAGAGATTGTGGAGCACACAGCAAGCTGCAATAACAATGGGGATATTGGTTTCGCTGAGATCAGAGCGAGTCAGTAAGCTTTTCCATCTCCCCTTGAGATGTCCAAAAGCACACTCCACCATTCTGCACTTGCTCAGCTGGTAGTTGAAGAGTTCTTTTTCAGTGTCCAGGGCACCTGTATAGGGCTTCATGAGCCAGGGCATTAGCGGGTAGGTTGGGTCCCCAAGGATCACTATAGGCATCTCCACATCCCCAACAGTTATTTTGTGGTCCAGGAAGTAAATACCTTCCTGCAGCCGTCTAAACAGACCAGAGTTCCTGAAAACACGAGCATCATGAATCTTGCCCGGCCATCGACATTGATGTTTGTAAAATGTCCCCTATGGTCCACCAGTGCTTGCAGCACCATTGAAAAGTAGCCCTTTCGGTTAATGTACTGACTGCCCTGGTGGTCCGGTCCCAGGATAGGGATGTGAGTTCCATCTATAGCCCCACCGCAGTTTAGGAATCCCATCACGTCGAAGCCATCTATGATGACCTGCACGTTTCCAAGGGTCACTACCTTTGATAACAGTAGCTCAACGATTGCGTTGGCTACTTGCATCACAGCAACCCCCACGGTAGATTTGCCCAGGCCAAAGTGGTTCGCGACTGACCGATAGCTGTCTGGCGTTGCAAGCTTCCAGAGGGCTATGGCCACTCGCTTCTGGACAGTCAGGGCTGCTCGCATCCGGGTGTCCTTGCGCTTCAGGGCAGGGGACAGCAACTCACAAAGTTCCAGGAAAGTTCCCTTCCGCATCCGAAAGTTTCGCAGCCACTGTGATTCATCCCAGACCTGCAGCACTATGCGGTCCAACCAGTCCGTGCTTGTTTCCCGAGCCCAGAATCGCCGTTCCACAGCATCAACATGACCCATTGCCACCATGATGTTTACGGCGCGGGGTACCGTGCTTTGTGAGAAGTCTGTGCCCCTCTCAGACTTAATGTCCTCACCGCGCTGCTGCAGGTGAGTTTGGAGCTACAATCCAAAAATCTTGCCTCCCAGTCAGTTTTAGCTCTAGGCACTTTAAAATTAATAGGCTAGCCTGCACCAAGAGCATATTAGTGCTTTTGAGTTCAGCTCTTCAAGGAACACATGTATTTTTTTCCTAAAACCTTAATATATAAGAAATGACAAATGCCAGATTTTTTTTGATGATATAATCTTAGGAACTAACCAGAATTAACACAGAAAATAACATATTCCAACTTTACATCAATTAATGCATGTGATAGTTTGTCATAACATCATAAAATTAATACTTAGTACAGTTGAGGTCTTTGTTTGTTGGGAGGAAACCCATACAGAACAAATGAATAGTAATCTTTCTTGCCTTTGAGATTTGAAAGGTATTACGGAAAAGCATTACAGCTCTTTGTTCCACTTTTATAATAATGTTCCTCTATTACAAAGGAAATCCCATCCCAGATACTTAAAGTCACTGCCTTGATTCCCCTCAAATGATGTACTCATGAGTTTGAGTGAAAGAGCATATAGAAGTTCACGCTTTATTCATTCAGCCTACTTAGCCATATTCCTCTCTCTTACGCTGGTAGCTGAAAAGTGAGTCTAATTTGCTGATGAATACATTTAAGAGTGAGTGATCCATTACATTAACTTTAATGAGCTGCAGCAGGTCACTTGGTTATGGATGGCACCCTGCAAAGGCTACAGTTCAGGGTGATACTAAATCTCTTGACAGTCAGCTTCAGAGCTTTTATGCAGTACTTATAACAAAGACATGGTTACCAACTCCCAGTCACAGGAATGACTAGATTTCATAGCTCCTTGCTATCTGCTGTAGGTTTAGTCCTACAGTTTAAGAGCATAAGTAATTCATAGATTGTATATAACTGGCAGCCACAAGAAAGAACAATAATTTAGAGGTCTTGTAGTTGTAGGGAGGGTGGATTTTTTATGTCTACCATATTTCCTCTGATTTGGTTCAAAGAGCACATTCAAACTTTTGAATTTACCACCTGAAGTCCTAAAAAAACAATTAATGAGTAACAAAGTCTATAGTTGAGTGTAGTATAGCTTATCTTCACTGTAAAAAGGAGAAGATTCACAGAGGGAAATCTCCATAGCAGAATACTCATATTTTTAACGATAAAAGGTGACTAAACTTGCTGGAACCATATGACAGTTGCTTGTACATGTTTGTGTGATTAAAATCTCAAAGCTCTAGAAATGTGGCTGTGTTTATACTGAAAGATGGAATGAGCACCACATTAATATTTCGATATCTCGATATTTATATGACCTTTATAATTTTAAAACTGCATTACCATAAACATATATTGTTACTATGCTTATGTTGCCTCTGTTGTCCATAGAAGAGATGCTGCTTTTGTCTGCATAAAGAGAGCAAAAATGGAGGACAGCTGTCACTTCCCTACCTCTCAGATCTACTCATAATCTTCAGAAAAATGTGCTTAAGACTTCATTTCAGTAACTCCTAACCTATCCTAACGTGATATTTCATCACATCAGTGAGATTACTCATGAGAGCGAACGCTGCAGATCATACCCTTACATAGAGAAGTCAGACATCTAGAACAGTGATTCTCAGCTAGGGGTATGCATATCCCTGGGGGTACACAGAGGTCTTCCAGGGGATACATCAACTCATCTAGATATTTGCCTAGTTTTACAACAGGCTACACAAAAAACACTAGCCAAGTCAGTACAAACTAACATTTCATACAGACAATGACTGGTTTATGCTGCTCTATATACCATACACTGAAATGTAAGTACAATATTTATATTCCAATTGATTTATTTTATAATTATATGGTAAAAATAAGAAAGTAAGCAAATTTTCAGTAATAGTGTGCGGTGACACTTCGTATTTTAATGTCTGATTTTGTGAGCAAGCAGTTTTTAAGTGAGGTGAAACTTGGGGTCTGCAAGACAAAGCAGACTCCTGAAAGGGGTACAGTCATCTGGAGAGGTTGAGAGCCAGTGTTTGAGGAGACATATCCTTCCCCTGTGATTTACTCTGTATGTTCTAAGAGCACTGTAGAATGCAGTAACGATTTTTTGTGATGCTATCAAAAACATTTTGCATTCTTTACATTCTATTTGTTATAAAACCACATTAAAGCAATCGGAAGAAAAGTAGACTTTAGTAATTAACTAGACAATTGAACTGTCTAATATTAACTATCTCTGAACATGAAACCAGAACAAAAATCTTTCATACTGGCAACTAGAGCCAAGATTTTCAAGAGTAACTGCTGTCCCTTGGGTACGGCGAATCGGAGTGAACGCCCCAGGTTTGGGGGGATAAAATCGTGAGGAGGCGGGTGGGGAGGTGAGGTGGGAGGCAGGCAGGTGAGCGGGGTGAGGAGGCAAATGGGGAGGTGAGCAGCAGCTCAGTGGGCAAGGAGGAGCCCCCCTACCAGAACCGCCCCCTAGTGCCTCCTGTCCACCGGTGGGCTCCACTGATCAGTATCTCCCCCTCCCTCTCAGTGTCTACCACCTGCCATGGATCAGATGTTTCACGGCATCAGGAAGTGCTGGAGGGGCAGGTGGAGGAGCGAGGGCGCAGCATACTCGGGGGAGGGGTGAAACTGGGCGGGGAAGAGGCAGGATGGAGGCGGGAAGAGGCAGGGTGGGGGGGGAGGGAAGAGGTGTGGCGGGGTGGGAAGAAGCAGGATGGGGTGGGGCCTTGGGAGGAAGGGGTGGAGTGGGGGTGGGGCCTGGGCAGAGCTGGGGGGGGAGCACCCCCCAGCAGATCAGAAACTCAGCACCTATGTCCCAGGCCCCCACGGACGGCTCTGCTAAGTGATTTTGGGTGTCCAACTTGGTACACCATTGGGGGCCTGGTTTTCAGAGGGTGGATGTTCAGCACTTTTTGAACATCAAACCTTTTTAAAGGAGTTTCAAATTGGGCACTCAAAATCATTCAGTTGACTTTGAAAACCTATCCTAGTTTTGGAACCTCTAACATGGGTTTTAGATTAGCTAGTTATTATTCATGTGCACAGATATTTAACAAACAGTTGAATTATTATCTTTGGGTAACATTGGTTTGAATTTTGTCCTTTTCTTTCTGAATTGTTCAGACTTGACCTTATTTTGGCAAAGGTGTACATGTAACTATCCTATGGACTGATGATAAACCATTTGAAGTCTATGGCTCACTGATGAACTGTTTACTCTGACTATTGGCTAAATATTTTTGGTTTGTATTTGATCACTTAGGTCATTTGTTTCTGCATCCTGACTGGATGACAAACATTTTTAAACAGGATAATAACGAAGAAAGAAATGCAAATAATCAATGGCGAATACGAATACTCTTGTTCACATACAAATACCCTTGTTTGCACATGAATATAGGTTTAATATAAAAAAGAGCCATTCTCTAAACTTTCATGTGAATAGAAACTCATTCACGTGCATGTTTGTGAACAGTGAATAGCAAAAATAGTGAACAAGGCTGAATAAAATAGCAGTTCAGACTTTGAACGAATGTTCGCAAACACTGTTTTGCATCATTCACCCAGTCCTGTAAGCAGCCATCTGTTCAATAACTGATAACAAACATGGAGTTGTTTGGTCGATCAAAGAGACACTAGCTATCTATTTATAGAATTTATATTAAGTTCATGATGGGTGTAGAGAGTATGCCTATCAACCTTTGGGTTTTTTTAAATTTTACACACCAAAGATGAGGTTTTGTTTAATAAATTATTTAAATACATCGTTGGTTGATATAACTTCTGTAACCATGTGTATGCTATGCACACATGCTTAAAATTAAGATGAGTAGTACCCCCAAGTACATAAAGTTAAAAACAAGCTTCAGTGCCTTGCTGGATTAGGCCAGAATGCTCAGCACTTTGCAGGTTTGATTCCCATCTGCTTATGCAAAAAAATTAGCTGTACAAAACAATTAGTAACTAAATATTTTCTAAGCATTTTTTGAAAATTTCTTAAGGTTTTTGATGAAAAATTGAAAAAAAATTGGTGTTCAGTTGTTGAACAGTGAAAAATGTTCAGTTTTCAGTTGCTGAAAATTAAAAACACTTTGGCTTTTGTTTTCTCAACAACAACAACAAAAAAAATGTTGACAAAACCAGGCCTTTTTTTGTGAAAATTTCCATTTAATCCAAACCCCTTTTTTTTTCTTCTGAAAAATAGGTTCAACCAAAAAAATATTCCATCTAGCTGTACCTTTAACCAATGTTCTAGCTTCCTTCATTTGTGCTCAACGCTTTCAGTGGAAGAAGCAGTAGTCTATGTGTGTTGCTTTGCAAGCTACAGAGATATCAAGTAGTATGAGCAAGGGGATGTGGTCTTCATCTATTGCCATGAAGATTGCCTTTTAGTGCTACTAAGGCCTTGTTGTGTGTTGTACCTTGGTCTTAAACCCAGTTGCGAAACATCTAGGATGTCGTTTGCAGTGTTGTGCCTGTGTTGGTCCGAGGATATTTGAGAGACAAGGTGGGTGAGGTAATATTTTTTACTGGACCAACTTCTGTAGGATGCAGATGTCATGTCTTTTAAACTTAGTTGTCACTACTGTTTCAATGACTTTTCTTAGATGTGGGAGGATAGAGATGGGCCAACAGTGGAAAGGGATTTTTGGATTCAGTGTAGGCTTTTTGAAGATGGTGACTATTGTATGTTTCAGGGAAGCAGGCAGGTTCACTTCTCTGAAGGAAGCACCATTAGTAGTGGACACAGTTCTTTCCTGTGTTTCACCAGCCAGGAGAAGCATAGCTCTGTTTTGCAAGTTGGTGGCTTGAATATTTCTAAAGGCTTAGCAATATTTATGCTACTAAAAGGTGAATCAACTTTGCAAAAGCATTTTCATCCAAGGTTAAAAAAAACCCAAACAAAACCAAACAAACACCTAAAGAAAGGCTTTGTGCAGTTAAACGTCAAACAAATTCTTTAAAATAAAATAAAAGGAAGGGGCTTTGTTTCCTTTTCTCCATAGGGTGGGTCTGGCTCCTAGGATTAGGTCATATAGCCAGATCACAGTCCTCTTATAGCCTTTTGAACTCAGTACCTCACCCCAATTGAGCACAGCTACATTTCACTACTGGCTGGGTGGCCTGGCAATCTCGGTTTAGCTAAGTGGCTGTTGTGGAGTTTCCTTTGCCCAGGGACACAGTGTTAACTCTCTCCACCAACCACAAGATTAGGTTCTAAACACCCTGCTAAAGGATTTGTATTGTTCTCTCAGCTGTGAATTCAGTTTAGCTCTACCATCAATTAATTGCTTCACCAACATTTTGAAGTCTGTCTGTGTTTTTGTTCAGTGTCCCTGGCTCCTTTCTGTAATATTTCTCTGGCCTTTTTAAGACCTGATGCTGCGCTAATAATATTGCCTTTGATTATAGCCTTGGTTGTATTCCAGATCATACCTTTGAGTACATTATAGGGGTGTCTGAACCCTGTAGAGTTCAGTTCACAAAGGGGCTTGTGAATTGAACCATACCGCTTAGTCTGTAGGGACTGTTAGTGAACCTGCAAGAACAAGCTTCCCTTTGCTATATATCCAGTCCCTCTCTACACCTGCCAATCATGCCCTCCCTCCTCACAACTCTCACAGCTTCCTTCTAACTTTAGATGTCTTAATGGGGATCCTGGGGCTGTTGTGGGGTAGGGAATTGTGTGGGGACAGGAATTCCCATTTATGTGTGGACCATGTTCAGGCCATGTTCACTGAACTTTCAGGAAGATGAGATATGGGGTGAGACTTACAAAGGTATCAAAAGCTTTGTGCTCCACAGCTGTTTCCAATTTAATGTCAATATTTCACATGGCTTAATACATTTTATTACTGGTATTTATTAAAGAAAGTGCTTCGAATTAACTTGTATATTTAGGCTAAGAGGATGTGAATATTTAACAACAGATTGTTTCAAGTGCAAACTGTATGGTCATATTGTTGCAGACCAACTTTTTACCACTAATTTTACTGGGAACACACACACACACACACACACACACACACACACACACACACACACACACACACACACACTGCTTTTCCCTGATGAGGCGAATAGATTATGCCAATTGTCAAATTTTGTCACTTATGGATTCTATTAGTTAACAAATGTCTGCCACCTATGTCTCTTATTTAGGTTTTAAAAGAAAATGCATTTTAAAAAAAAGTCCCTGTAGATGTGAAGTAAACTTGATAAATGCTTGCTCGCTTTAATGTAGCTTAGGGCTTATCCAAAATCCACTGAAGTCAATGGAGGGTCCTGTGGCACCTTTGAGACTAACAGAAGTACTGGGAACATAAGCTTTCGTGGGTAAGAACCTCACTTCTTCAGATGCAAGATGACTTCAGATGCAAGAAGTGAGGTTCTTACCCACGAAAGCTTATGCTCCCAGTACTTCTGTTAGTCTCAAAGGTGCCACAGGACCCTCTGTTGCTTTTTACAGATTCAGACTAACACGGCTACCCCTCTGATACTTGAAGTCAATGGAAGTCTTTTCACTGGCTTTCATAGGTGCTGGATCAAGCCCTTAATGTCCTGTCCACAGACTGTTTGTTTGAGGAGACACTAAGCCAAAATCTGTTCATGAAGATGCATGGGTGTAACTGAAGCTAGAATCTCAGCCAGCATGTTAGACTGGAATTACCCAACCCTGCAAGGAAATAAGACATCTCTTTTTTTCAGTGGACTTTTTTCATTAAGTATCAATAAGACACATTGACTTGAAGCAAGAACATCCACAAAACAACTGCATCAAAGCAGATATTTTATGTGACTGAGCTTTATATTATATTAATTAAATTTAGAAGTTTGTAGAAGACATAGACTATAGAGGACAACTATGAAATCTTGAATCAGATTTCAATTTCAAGATTCAAATGTCAGGGGTTGGATCTGAATTAACTCCTTTGCTTTTTGCTCCTGGGTCAGACCCAAAACTGGAAGGGACCTAGCTTTCTAGGTCTGATTTGATGCCGTCAAAATTTTGAGAGATTTTGGCATAATCTAATCTAAATGCAGTCCTTTGTCAAGTCTTGAATCTGCCTCAAACTCTGTCATGAAACTAATCTGAATCTGCTGACTCAGTCTACCGCTGATTTGTAGGAAATTAAAAAAAATCTGCCGGAGGAATGTGATTTAATTTTAACACATAGGCTGGGTTAGGTGCTATCTAGATGACTGGATGTCTGGATACAGACATCTTCCTGTGCTGGTCTGACTAGATGAAGGCAAATGCATTCTGTAGAACTCTAGTATCATTCTATAAAGTTCCAACAGTATTTCCCTGATGTACTAATTCACCAACTGCAGGTGACTAGATCCTGAGCAACCCTATCCTTTTAACATATTAGTAAATGAATGACAATTTCTACTTCATAACCCCTTACTCACTTTTCCTTTCTTATGGTCTTTCAAATATAAAACATGTTTTACTAAAATATTGGTAAAACTACCTGAAACAAAATACCTGTATGTACAACAGATGCAGAAAGGCACCTTGAAATCAATGTATCTTGTAGAAAGGACAGTTTCCATACCTCTTACATTTATATTTTCCCCTGCTTAAGGTCTCTTGACAACATATTTGGCTGTAGGGAGGCACACTATCCATTGCAGAATTAGTCTGGTAAAATCTGTTTCATCCATTTAGACAAATGTATTCTATTAAACAGTGAGATAAATATAAAGTAGTACAGACCATGCAATAAAATTCAGATTGACAGACTTCGTAATGAAAACCTTTAGTAGATCCTGACTACGTGCATTAGACTGTACTCCTGTGCACTTACAATATGCTATAAATGCAGCGTAAGATTGACTCTGAGAACCAGCAACCACTGAGTTGGTCCAAACGCAGTTTACCTTAATAAGAGCGACTTCTTTTTTAAGCAACAGTCTTGCTATCATTGAGTTCAGAAGCATCAGTTTTAGTTAATAAATTAAACATTTTTCAAAATACAGTTCACCATTAATTCCCTTCAGTAAATGCTTCTAAGCTTTCAAAACTTTCAGACTAATGGGCTCAGTGAAAATGTGTGCTCCATTAAGAGGAAACAGCACCAACAGCTGACTTGCATGTGTAGCTTTCAGTTTCATGGCAGACATTCACGAATTTTGGATATTTGTGGGATGTAAGTATTGATGCTTCACCAGCAGTCAGAACAAAGTGACGCACCTGACTTTTTAGGGAGAAGGTGTCTTGGGCTCGCCTTTCAGCACTGGAATCCTACATAAAACAATTTTGTACACAAAGGAGCCAGTCAGCAGCACTGATTGAAAAGTAACATAACCCCTTACTCAGCATCGACCAGTGTCCAAGGAATGTAGGGTAAAAATTTTCAAAACCACCTAGGTGATTTAGGAGCCTAAATGCCATTTTCAAGAGTGATTTAGCCTCCCAAATCTATTAGACATTGCACATTTCTCCCCATGGTCTCTTACTGGTAGGTATATAATTGTCTTACAGGTTAGTTATGATTACTGTATGATGAAAATAAAGCAAACAACATAACAACAGAAAACTAGTTTACAATGTGAGTGTATTAATATTTAGGGCCTAATCCAAAGCTGACTGAAGTCAATGGAAATGCTCCCATTCATTAACTGGGCTTTGAATCAGTCCTATGGGTGGCAGGGTGTGGCAGTCATGCCTAATGGCTTAAGTCAGGAGCCTGGAACTGGAGCCAGGGTCAGAGTCAGGTGCCAAGCCAAGCGTCACAGCTGGAGTCAGAGCCAAAGGAAGGATGAAGGAACAGGAGTGACGTAGGAAAGCAGGAACCAGGAACAGATGGAGATCTGGGATAAGGACAGGAATAGGCTGGAAGGCAGGAACCAGGAGTAGGCAGGAAGGCAGGGATCAGCAGTCAGGCAAGTAAGCCGGGTGCTAGTAATAACCAGCCAAGAATTTCTCTAGTTGCTCAGACAACTTCCTTTGCCTTCTTCCCAGCCAATCAGTGGAGCTGGATGTCTCCCCCAATCAGGAGCTTCAGGGTGGGGCCCTTTGCATGGTAGAGCTTCAGTGGCCCCCTTCTGCACTCATTCAGATCAGTTGGTGGTTGTGGTCTGAGTATTGCCTGGGGACCTGTGGGCCCAGGTTTAAAACCTGCAATCCCTCATAACTGGGACTTTAAAACCCAGTCCTGGCCCAGCTGTCAATGACCAACCTGCTAGAATTTTTTGAGGGAGTCAAAAAAGCATGTGGAACAAGGGTGATCCAGTGGATTTAGTGTACTTAGATTTTCAGAAAGCCTTTGACAAGATTCATCACCGAAGGCTCGTAAGCAAAGTAAGTTGTGATGAGATAAGAGGGAAGGTCCTCTCATGGATTCGTTACTGGTTAAAAGATAGGAAACAAAGGAATTGGAAAAGTTTCAGAAAAGGGCAACAAAAATTATTAGAGGCATGGAACAGCTTCCATATGAGGAGCGATTAGTAAAACTAGGACTTTTCAACTTGGAAAAGAGTCAACTAATGGGGGATATGATTGAGGTCTATAAAATCATGACTGGTGTGGAGAAAGTAAATAAGGAAGTGTTATTTACTCGTTCTCATAACACAAGAACTAGGGGTCACCAAATGAAATGAAGAGGCAGCAGGTTTAAAACAAACAAAAGCAAGTATTTCTTCACACAACACATCATCAACCTATGGAACGCTTTGCCAGAGGATGTTGTGAAGGTCAAGATGCTAACAAGGTTCAAAAAAGAACTAGATAAGTTCCTGGAGGATAGGTTCATCAGAGGCTATTAGCGAGGATGGGCAGGGATGGTGTCCCTAGCCTCTGTTTGCCAGAAGCTGGGAATGGGCGACACTTGACAGCAGATGGATCACTTGATAATTCCTGTTTTGTTCATTTCCTCTGAAGCACCTGACATTGGCCACTGTTGGAAGATAGGATCCTGGGCTAGATGGACCTCACACTAAGCTAAGGGGAGAGATAGATACGCTGGAGGGTAGGGATAGGGTCCAGAATGACCTAGACAAATTGGAAGATTGGGCCAAAAGAAATCTGATGAGGTTCAACAAGGACAAGTGCAGAGTCCAGCACTTAGGAAGGAAGAAGCCCATGCACTGTTACAGGCTGGGGATCTACTGGCTAAGCAGCAGTTCTGCAGAAAAGGACCTGGGGATTACAGTGGACGAGAAGCTGGATATGAGTCAGCAGTGTGCCTTCATTGCCAAGAAGGCCAACAGCATATTGGGCTGTATTAGTAGGAGCATTGCCAGCAGATCAGTGATTATTCCCTTCTATTCGACACTGGTGAGGCCACACCTGGAGTATTGAGTCCAGTTTTGGGGCCCCCACTACAGAAGCGATGTGGACAAATTGGAGAGAGTCCAGTGGAGGGCAACAAAAATTATTAGGGGGTTGGGGCACATGACTTATGAGGAGAGGCTGAGGGAACTGGGGTTATTTAGTCTGCAGAAGAGAAAAGTGAGGGGGGATTTGATAGCAGCCTTCAACTACCTGAAGGGGGGTTCCAAAGAGGATGGAGCTCAGCTGTTCTCAGTTGTGGCAGATGATAGAACAAGAAGCAATGGTCTCAAGTTGCAGTGGGGGAGGTCTAGGTTGGATATTAGAAAACATTCTTTCACTAGGAGGGTGGTGAAGCACTGGAATGGGTTACCTAGGAAGGTGGTGGAATCTCCATCCTTAGAGGTTTTTAAGGCCCGGCTTGACAAAGCCTAGCTGGGATGATTTAGTTGGTGTTGGTCCTGCTTTGAGCAGGGAGTTGGACTAGATGACCTCCTGAGGTCTCTTCCAACCCTAATATTCTATGATTCTATGACCTTTGGTCTGACCTGGTATGGCCATTCTATGTTTTTTTGTAATGACAAAATTACTCAGACATTAAGGTCAGAAGGGATGATCGTGATCATCTAATCTGACCTCCTGCACATTGCAGGCCACAGAACCTCACCCATTTACTCCTGTAATAGACCCCTAACCTCTGGCTGAGTTACTAAAGTCCTCAAATCATGGTTTAAAGACTTCAAGTTACAGAGAATCCACCATTTACACTAGTTTAAACCTGCAAGTGACCCAAATCCAGTGCAGAGGAAGGTGAAAACTCCCAGGGTCTCTGCCAATCTGACCCGAGGGAAATTCCTTCCCAACCTCAAATATGGTGATCAGTTAAACCCTGAGTATGTGGGCAAGACCCACCAGGCAGATACGTGGGAAAGAATTCTCTGTAGTAACTCAGAGCTCTCCCCATCTAGTGTCCCATCTCTAGCCATTTGGGATTTTTTGCTACTGGCAGTCACGAATGGGCCTCATACCATTGTAGGCAGTCCCATCATACCATCCCCTCATAATTTATCAAGCTCAGTCTTGAGGCCAGTTAGGTTTTTTACTCCCACTGCTCCCCTTGGAAGGCTGTTTCAGAACTTCACTCTTCTGATGGTTAGAAACCATCATCAAATTTCAAGCCTAAACTTGTTGATGGCCAGTTTATCTCCATTTATTCTTGTTTCCACAATGGTGCTTAACTTAAATAACTCCTCTCCCTCCCTAGTATTTATCCCTCTTCCGTATTTATAGAGAGCAATCATATATCCCCTCAGCCTTCTTTTGGTTAGGCTAAACAAGCCAAGCAATTTGAGTCTCCTCTCATACTTAAGTGGGAACTGAATAAATGAAAAAAAATGCTACTTTTTGATTTTCTTATTTTGTCAAAAAAAATTTAAGAAAACTTTCAAGTCTGGAAAAAGGTCATTTTCCTATTAAAAGCCATTACATAGTTTTGATGAGCAGTAGTAACATTTTTATCATATTTCATATCACCTGCAGATCTGACACTGACTGTAACAGAACTACAAGAACTTGTTTGCCATATATAATGGGAACAAGAGCCCTTTTAGTGGATTTTTATTATATTACAAAAAATTATGAATAACCGTCAAAGTGCTTGATCTTCCATTGTTTCACAGGCCTAGTGGAAGTTGGAATATGTAAGAAAAACTACTAATCAGCAAGATCTCAGATGGAATCCTGGCCCCATTGATGTCAACAGAAGTTTGTCATTGAATTCTGTGGGGCCAGGATTTCACCCTTTCTGCCTGCTATCTGAGTTCTTGTACATAACTGGGGTACAAAAGAATATGAAGAATGATTGCAGAGCCATGAAAGACCAGTAGCACCATGTAGCTCCAACACCTGGGAGAATATTTAAGATTTCTGAAGCACTGTATGATGATCTAAAGAATCAATGATTCAACAAATAGCACATTTGTAGTTATGCTTGCTGCTGAAGTTTGGCTTGATGTTGAGTTGTATATTCATCTGTGGCTATAAATAAAGTTATTGCCTTATTGAAAGAGATTCTGGAATATTTTTAGTAATTAATCAACCAGCTAACTGTTCAATAAAAATGCTCCTTTCATTTGTATCTAAAGATACAATCTAAAGATGCCAAAGCAGTTTACTAACAATGAATTACATTTCAAAACCCCGTTGTGAGTTGGATTGCCTATTATTGTACCTATGTAACAGATGGATAAAAACTGAACCACAGCAAGATTAAGTAACTTGACCAGTGTATCAATGAATTAGTAGCAGAGCCAGCAATAGAATCCAGATGTACAATTCTGGCTCCACTGAAGTAAATGAAAAAGCTCCCAATAACTTTAATGGGGCCAGGATCTCACTCCAGGAGTCCTGACTCTTCTTTCCTTGTGGTTACCAATTAACATTCTCTGATACAGCACAGACAGCAACCTAATCAGTCTTAATTATGTATATCAAAATGAATGCACTTGGTGAGACCCAAATATCACAGGTATGGAGGGAAATAAAGTGCAGAATAGTTGACAGGATTACACAAAATATTCATTAACTTGTTGTCTTGGGGTTTCCTTGTTTCAGAACTGGAACTGTTGTAGTAGTTGTCTTAGAACATTTGACCCAGCCTATGGCTGTATTAATATTGAACATCTACCCTCTACTGTAATAATGAATTCATATGTTGTGTTCTTCTTGCCTTCTACAACTGACAAAATGGTGTTGCCTGCCTTATGCACACATCAGCACAGATTACAGGCTAACATCAATGACACACATTGTCTCATGACATCCTGACTCATGTGGTTAACATTTCTATTAGAAAAATGAGTTCCTAATTTTCACCATCTCAGCATCAAGAGAAGCACTCCTGCTCTTCATAAGAGCAGACCTAGCAGAGATAAGAGATGTTGATAATAGACTTGAAACTGGAACCCCACAGCTATATGTCCACATATAGGGTAAGTCCTATAATGAGTGCTATTTTTTGGCCTTGGATGCACAGTGGAAGACAATTTAGCCAACTGGACACATGCATCTGCCTCTATTTCTGCTAAGCAAATTGTCAGGCATGTACATGATGGTGAAATCTGAGCCTATTGCTCTTTAACTCTGCTATTACCCATTCTGCTAACACAATGTTCTAGCTAAAGATCTTTGGGTTTACTCAGCAGAAGGTCCTGCTTCTTGACCTTACACAATACTAATGGTACTTTTTTCAAATTTAATTTTCTTCTTCAACCTTAATTTAATCTCTCATTTGGCTTTTATTTAAATGGCTGTATCACCTTCTGAACATGACTGATAAAGATAAGACTTACACAGTTTTCTTTTTACAGTCCCAATTATCCACAACCAATAGAAAAACAATGTCTAAAAAGGTTATATTGCTCATTTCCTGAGCACAGCACCCATTCCATATAGAACAAGTTACCGTCGTATACACTGTATACGGTGACATCCAGGAGATGTTGCACTGCATTAGGAGATCAATACAGCACTGGCATGGTAAATGCACAATTCAATCACCTGGGAGATGTTGGGTCATATCTTCAGTCAGGGCCGGCTCTAGGATTTTTGCCGCCCAAAGCAAAAACAATTTTGGCCGCCCCCCCTTCTTTAATTACCCCACCCCCAGCCCCGCCTCAACTCCGCCCCTTCCCCAAATCCCCAGCCCTGCCTCCTCCCCCCCAGACTCTCAAGCCTAGGAGGGAGGGGGAGACTCCGAGTGGCCGCGGCGCAGCGCCGCTTCTCTCCCTCCCTCCCAGGCGCCCAAGCCTGGGAGGGAGGGGGAGCAGCGGCGCGTGAAACGGCCGCTCAGGATCTCCCCCTCCCTCCCAGGTTTGAGAGCCTGGGAGGGAGGGGGAGACCCTGAGCCGCCGCGGCGCGCGAAACAGCTGATTCTCGCGCCGCTGCTCCCCC